>NC_069499.1:139115684-139245684 GCF_027579735.1 Bombina bombina | reverse complement strand
AAATTAAAACTTAATCTCTGGGCCCTCAAGATTTTACATTTAAGTATAAACATAAAAAACACTTCACTTCCTTGCTAAAGACTTCTTCATTTAACAACCAAATCTTCTTGAGAAACTTAAGTTATAAATTAGTTTAACCCCTGTAAGCACCACTTTTATTTGGTGAGGCACATGTAACATGGTGTCACTAAATAATGGTGAATATAGGTTGATTATCGGAAACAGTCTGCTCTACTTACTGAATATAAATTCCTTAGAAATTATCATATTCAGGACTATCACAATGTTCTTTTTCTCTGGAATGAATATTTGGGCTCCACAAGATTAATATTTTTATTACTATCAGTATTGTAGATTAACTATTTCATCGTATAGGTTGTTGTCTCATGCTCACACTATTGTACCTGAGTGACATTTTACCTTATACTTTATTTGTTATATTGATTGTCACGTTAATCATTTTTTCCTTTCTGTTCCTTTGTTTGTGTTTAAACCTTCAATAAACATAACAAAATACAAAAACAAAATGGAGATGTTATAAGAAATCTTTTGTTGCAAGTTTTTTTTCATGGTGCTTATTAAAGTGATTTACATAAGAAGAAGGCCTACGATTAGCCTAGATTCTAATTAATTAGAATTCGACATGAAAACGTATGGCTCTTCGGATGATTTCCCCCCCTCTAATTTTCTAAGATATTTCAATTCAAAAGAAGAGCGCCTTAGAATAGAAAATCTAGAGGAGCATACTAGAAGAGTAACCTAGAGAACTAAACTAGTTAAAGTGAAGGTCAAGTCTGGGGGAGTCGCTCACACCATCCTGCAGTTCATTATAAATAAGGTTGACGTTCATTCATCATTTCTCCTCAATTTATAACAAATCCTTTTTTTTTTTTTTTACCTTTTATTTTGCCTCCGTTGTTCTTTTTTCGTCCAACCGCCCGCCATCTTGCCTATATTGATTGACAGAATTTGAAGATTTATTTCCCCAATCTCCGTTTCCCCCCCCCCCCCCCGGGGTGTTGAGCCCCTTTTTCACAATGTCATCACTCACTTATGCGCATTCGTAACACCCGAAATAGCGTCACATACTCTCCGACTCGTGCTTGCATATTACGCTCCATTCTTATTTTGATACATTTTGTAAACGAATTCAAGAAACACCAACTTCAAACTCTGAAAATCCTACATGTCACTCATTTCTTCTTTATGAAGATTATACAGCCTCTTGAATTTGTTCAAATTTAATTTGCAACTTTTCAGCATGCGCGATTGCGGTGAAGATACGCATGCGCAGTTTGTTTCAAATGTTGTGCACAAGCTTTTGACTGACGTAGAGAGCGCGTGGGACCGCTCGCTACGTCACTAGTGCTGAATAAGGAAGTGGTGGAGGGGAGGAGTCGCAATGGAAACGGTGAGTATAATATAAGTTCATTTTTGATAAAAAGTAAAACGGTAGTGAAAAATAAAGTTAGCGACTAGAATGCTCATATGTTATTGAGTTAATAGCAGTAGCAGAATATAAAAGGAAAAAATTAGATTTATCATTTGAGATCCAAAAGTGGTCTCATATTATTCATGGTTGCCCCTGTAACCTCGTGTTTACAATACTACTGGAGGTCCAAGGGTGGCCTCAGCTGCTAATTAGAGGGCATATAGTTTGATTAGCAAGCACTGTACTCATTAATGTTGAATATGGACATAGTTGCTCACTTTGTTTATTGTACCTTGATTTTATGTTATGTACATGGAAATTATTAATTTATACAGATCATATGACTATGTAATGTTCGCTTGCTTTGCTTTGAATCTCAATAAAAAATATTAAAAAAAACAACAACTTTATTATTGGAAAAAAAGCTCAACAGCCAGAAAATGTCACAAAAAAATGGCACAAAATGTGATTTCAACAAGTCCAAGGTGTATAATTTAAAAGTGCACAACGTCTGTGAAAAATGTCCTTTAAAATTAAATAAAGTCATCAAATTAAGTTCCTGATGGATTAGGGGAGGGGCACCAGGGGTAACATCTGTCCCCCTAGGATGTAGAGAAATGATCATCTGTCCCACTGGATGCCAGTCAGCTTCTCTGTGGTGATGGGGGGCCTTATAGCCCCATCTCTCCCTGTGTTTACATCTAAGTAAAGGATTTTGGTAAGGCAGTGGGAAGCTAATATAGAGCCCATTACCCTGATACCACATGTGAAAAGATGACAGCCAGTGTTTCCTATCAAGGGTTGTAGTATCCCCTATTCCCTAAAGAGAGCATACATCGCTCACACACAGAACATTCCTCATAAGAAAGAGGGATTTATCGTCTTGTAAATGAGTGGCCACATGCCTCTTTAGGTTACTGGTAATTGCCTTTGCAATGACAGGTACCAGTCTGCTCTGTTCTGGGTTATAAAGGACAGTAGAATAATCATTTAAGCACTAAAATGCATCTTGTTTAAAGATGAGAATCTCCACTTGTAGTGTAACATAACCATGTGATCACTCGGCTACAATTACCTTATATATTCATGGAATAAAATCATGGGGTCTAGAGTAGTACATCTGTCATCCCCAAAAATACAAAAATGGATTTGAAAGAGACACTATCACCCCCTTTAAAATTTAGAACATAATGATCATGTACAGAATTAACATTATTAAAAAAACAAATATGTAGTTTTTTTGTTGTTTTTTATTTTTATTTTTGTATTCTGTTTGCTGGCTTTTTTATATTTTTGAGTATTTCTTAAAACTATAGTTCATTTTATAAAAGGACTTGGTCTACTGAAAAATGATGCACAAATTGAATTACCTCAGTTCTAGTCCATCACAATTTATTTTAAAAGTTTTTATTTTGCACTGTATTACCGCTGTAGAATCATCGTATTACAAGGTATAGGGAGGGTTAACATGAAATGCAGGCTAGTGACAATCACAGGTTTTGAAATGGATTGGCATAGCTTTAAATTTGAAAACTCTGCAAAAAACAAACAGCTAGATTACGAATTTAGCGGTAACAGGGGTGCGGTGCTAACTTGCACGTTATTGTCACTGCTCACTTCCCTGCAGCGCTGGTATTACGAGTTTTTACAAACCCGGCGTTAAAAGACAAAAAGTGAGCGTAGAGCAAAATTTTGCTCCAAATCTCACTTCAATACCAGCGCTGCTTAAGTCAGTGGTGAGCTGGTTGAACGTGCTCGTGCACGATTTCCCCATAGGATTCAACGGGGAGAGCCGGCTGAAAAAAAGTCTAACACCTGCAAAAAAGCAGCGTTTAGCTCAGTAACGCAGCCCCATTGATTCCTATGGGGAAATAAAAATTATGTTTACACCTAACACCCTAACATGAGCCCTGAGTCTAAACACCCCTAATCTTACACTTATTAACCCCTAATCTGCCGCCCCTAACATCGCCGACAACTACATTATACTTATTAACCCCTAATCTGCCACTCCG
Organism: Bombina bombina; assembly: GCF_027579735.1. NCBI lineage: Eukaryota > Metazoa > Chordata > Amphibia > Anura > Bombinatoridae > Bombina > Bombina bombina. Next base: position 139,242,237 of record NC_069499.1, on the reverse strand, counting down.
GACACCGCCACCACCAACATTATACTTATGAACCACTAATCTGCTGCCCCCAACATCGCCGACACCTACATTATATTTATTAACCCCTAATCTGCCGCCCCCAATGTCGCCGCCACCTACCTACACTTATTAACCCCTTATCTGCCGCCCCAACGTCGCAGCCACTATAATAAACATATTAACCCCTAAACCGCCGCACTCCCGCCTTGCAAACACTAGTTAAATATTATTAACCCCTAATCTGCTGGCCCTAACATCGCCGCCACCTACCTACATTTATTAACCCCTAATCTTCCACCTCCAACATCGCCTCCACTATACTAAATGTATTAACCCCTAAACCTAAGTCTAACCCTAACACCCCCTAACTTAAATATAATTTAAATAAATCTAAATAAAATTCCTATCATTACCTACATAATTCCTATTTAAAACTAAATACTTACCTATAAAATAAACCCTAAGCTAGCTACAATATAACTAATAGTTACATTGTAGCTATCTTAGGGTTTATTTTTATTTTACAGGCAAGTTTGTATTTATTTTAACTAGGTAGAATAGTTATTAAATAGTTATTAACTATTTAATAACTACCTAGTTAAAATAAATACAAAAGTACCTGTAAAATAAAACCTAACCTAAGTTACAATAAAACCTAACACTACACTATAATTAAATAAATTAAATACAATTACCTAAATTAAATTAGCTAAAGTACAAAAAACAAACAAACACTAAATTACAGAAAATAATAAACAAATTACAAGATATTTAGTCAAATTCTTTTATTAGCATAGAAACCATGAACAACACACATCAAGTCTACATTGAATGCAGAAGCGTAAAGGTTACATCAATAGTATCAGTGCATCGACACAGTCTCCACATTTTGTATACAAACAGACAAAAACTGGGTATGTGGGGAAGAAAGGAAGGGGAAAAGGTCGCATTAGAGCGAGAATTGCAGCAGTATGGGATGTCCAGTCCCGGGGGGAGCCACCCGACCCAAAGCTCTGTAGAGAGGTTTTACCGGATCTCAATAATCAATAAAAATATTGGTATGGTTCCTTAAGTCTGGTAGCTCTATGGACACTCATTGTGAGGTGTGTATGGATTTTTGATAGTCTTCCCAGATAGCCTGGATAGCTATAAAGTTATCTGAGGACCCTTTCTTATATTCGGAGTATTCCTCCAACTCTAGTAATTCAGATACCCTAAGTCTCCACATTCCCAGAGAAGGGACATCTGGGGCCCTCCAGTTTCTTGCTATCAACGTTTTAACACTGTTTGTGAATATCCTAAACAAAGGGGAGAGGGATTTGATTGGTAGTTTTAAAGGCCTATTTAGTAACCATATGAGGGGATCTGGTGGAATTTGAGTATTTAGAATCTTCTCGACCTCCGTTATTACTTCATACCAGAAGTGGTTCAACCTTGAGCACCACTACCACATGTGGCCCATGCCGCTGCCAAAGTGACCGCACCTCCAACATTTATTGTTAGTGCTTGGTTATAGTCGGTGAATCTTTCGTGGGGTTAAGTACAAATTACAAGATATTTAAACTAATTACACCTAATCTAATAGCCCTATCAAAATAAAAATAAAAAACCCAAAATAAAAAAAAAACCTGTTCCAATCAGCCAATAGAATGCAAGCTCAATCCTATTGGCTGATTGGATCAGCGAATAGGATTGAACTTCAATCCTATTGGCTGATTGCATCAGCCATTAGGATTTTTCCTACCTTAATTCCGATTGGCTGATAGAATTCTATCAGCCAATCGGAATCTAAGGGACGCCATCTTGGATGACATCACTTAAAGGTAACTTCATTCGTCTTTAGTCGTCGGATGAAGAGGAAGCTCCGTGTCGGATGTCTTGAAGATGGACCTGCTCCGTGCCGGATGGATGAAGATAGAAGATGCCGTCTGGATGAAGACTTCTGCCCGTCTGGAGGACCACTTCGCCCGGCTTGGATGAAGACTTCTCCCGGTAAGTCGATCTTCAGGGGGTTAGTGTTATGTTTTTTTAAGGGTGTATTGGGTGGGTTTTATTTTTAGGTTAGGGTTTGGGCCTGCAAAAGAGCTAACTGCTCTTTTAAGGGCAATACCCATCCAAATGCCCTTTTCAGGGCAATGGGGAGCTTAGTTTTTTTTAGATAGTATTTTATTTGGGGGGTTGGATGTGTGGTTGGTGGGTTTTACTGTTGGGGGGGTTGTTTGTATTTTTTTTTTCCAGGTAAAAGAGCTGATTACTTTGGGGCAATGCCCCGCAAAAGGCCCTTTTAAGGGCTATTGGTAGTTTAATTTAAGTGGGGCAGTGTGGAATAGGTAGTTAACTATATTAACTATATTACGATATATATAACAAAGTCGATAAGTTGTTTTGTTTTTTTAAATGATTCCTAAATATTTTTATTTTTAATTTTAGTTTGAAATCCTTACTGCTCCGTTCCTCTGCCCCTTTTCTATTTCCTAGTTATTTCTGTTCTGTGACCGCCCCTAATCACATGACTTTTAGTTATTATCTATTGACTTGCATTTAGCCAATTAGTGCAGTGTCTGCCACTAGCCACGGACATGATCACAATGCTATCTATATGGCCTACAAGAGCTAGCTCTCCCCTGCTGTGAAAAGTAAATAAAATAGAGGCAGCCTTCAAGGGATTAGAAATTATCATATGTGCCTTCCTAGGTTTAGCTTTCAACTAGAATACCAAGAGAACAAAGCAAAATTGTTGATAAAAGTAAATTGGAAAGTTGTTTAAAATTACATGCCCTATTTGAATAATGAAAGTTTTTTTTGGACTTGACTGTCCCTTTAATTTATTTAATTATAGTGTAGTGTTAGGTGTTAGTGTAACTTAGGTTAGGTTTTATTTTACAGGTACTTTTGTATTTATTTTAGCTAGGTAGTTATTCAATAGTTAATAACTATTTAATAACTATTCTACCTAGTTAAAATAAATATAAACTTGCCTGTAAAATAAAAATAAACCCTAAGCTAGATACATCGTAACTATTAGTTATATTGTAGCTAGTTTAGGATTTATTTTATAGGTAAGTATTTAGTTTTAAATAGGAATAATTTAGTTAATGATAGGAATTTTTATTTAGATTTATTTAAATTATATTTGTTAGGGGGTGTTAGGGTTAGACTTAGATTTAGGGGTTAATAACTTTAATATAGTGGCGGCGACGTTAGAGGCGGCAGGTTAGGGGTTAATAAATGTAGGTAGGTGGCGGCAATGTTAGGGACGGCAGATTAGGGGTTAATAATATTTAACTAATGTTTGCGATGCGGGAGTGTGGCGGTTTAGGGGTTAATATGTTTATTATAGTGGCAGCGATTTAGGGGTGGCAGATTAGGGGTTAATAAGTGTAGGTAGGTTGCGGCGACATTGGGGAAGGCAGATTAGGGGTTAATAAATATAATGTAGGTGGCGGCGATGTTGGGGGCAGCAGATTATGGGTTCATAACTATAATGTAGGTGGCGGCGTTGTCCGTAGCGGCAGATTAGGGGTAATAAATATAATGTAGGTGGCGGGCGATGTCGGGGGCGGCAGATTAGGGGTTAATAAGTGTAAGATTAGGGGTGTTTAGACTCGGGGTTCATGTTAGGGTGTTAGGTGTAAACATAAATTTTATTTCCCCATAGGAATCAATGGGGCTGCGTTACTGAGTTTTACGCTGCTTTTTTGCAGGTGTTAGACTTTTTTTCAGCCGTCTCTCCCCGTTGATTCCTATGGGGAAATCGTGTACAAGCATGTCGTTACACCAGCTCACCGCTGACTTAAGCAGCGCTGGTATTGAAGTGAGATTTGGAGCAAAATTTTGCTCTACGCTCACTTTTTGTCTTTTAACGCCGGGTTTGTAAAAACCCGTAATACCAGCGCTCTATGTAAGTGAGCGGTGAGAGAAAACTGCTCGTTAGCACCGCATAGCCTCTAACGCAAAACTCGTAATTTAGCCGTAAGTATATTATATCATTACATGCAATGTTAGCTTATTATAGAAAAAAGAATAAGAAATTAAATAATGAAATAAATAATAAAAATAGACATGACCTTATTTATGACATTAAAGGGCCATAATACCCAAATGTTTAAACACTTGAAAGTGATGCAGCATAGCTGTAAAAAGCTGACTAGAAAATATCACCTGAACATATCTATGTAAAAAAGAAAGATATTTTACCTCAAAAGTTTCTCAGTAGCCACCTCCCATTGTAAAGGATTTGTAAGCAGCATATTAGTATGTCTGTCCTGGGACAGCTGAAAGGATGAGCCTCGTGCACTCTCATCTTATTTCACCAATCAGGTAAAGGAAGCTTACTATGAAATCTCATGAGAGTTAAGTCAAATCTCATGAGATCACAGTAAGAGTTCATGACCTCAGCACTGCTGATGCTGATTGGCTGCTGTTCATTTCTTCATTTTTTTTTTTAATTTTTACCTGCAGCTGGGAGCAGCTGAGTATAACTTTTTACACAGAACTTACTCTGCTGAGCTGAGGAGATTGTGAGGTAAAATATCTTCCTTTTTTACATAGAGATGCTCAAGTGATATTTTCCTGTCAGCTTTTTACAGTTATACTGCATCAGTTTCAAGTGATTTAGCATATGAGTATTATGTCCCTTTAAGGAGTCCTCAATGCCATAAATAAGGTCATGTCTATTGATCAATAAAATAGAATAAAATAAAACAAAATAAATTAAATAGTATAGGTTGAGGTAAATTCCTCTGGCTCTCTCTCCCCTCTCTTTGGCTCTCTCCCCTCTTTTGCTCTCTCTCCTCTTTGGCTCTCTTTCCTCTTTGGCTCTCTCTCTCCCCCCTCTTTGGCTCTCCCCTCCCCTTTGGCTCCCCCCCCCTCTTTGGCTCTCCCCCCCCCCCTCTTTTGCTCTCTCTCTCCCCTCTTTGGCTCTCTCCCCCCTCTTTTGTTCTCTCCCCCCTCTTTTGTTCTCTCCCCCCTCTTTGGCGCTCTCCCCCCTTTTTGGCTCTCCCCCCCCCCCTCTTTGGCTCTGCCCCCCCCTCTTTGGCTCTGTCCCCCCCCTCTTTGGCTCTGTCCCCCCCCCTCTTTGGCTCTCTCTCCCCCCTCTTTGGCTCTCTCCCCTCTTTTGCTCTCTTTCCTCTTTGGCTCTCTCTCTCCCCCCTCTTTGGCTCCCCCCCCTTTGGCTCCCCCCCCCCTCTTTGGCTCTCTCTCCCCCCTCTTTGGCTCTCTCTCCCCCCTCTTTGGCTCTTTTTTCCTTTTTGGCTCTCTCTCTTCCCCCTCTTTGGCTCTCCCCCCCTTCTCTTTGGCTCTCCCCCCCCCCCTTTGGCTCTCTCCCCCCTCTTTGGCTCTCTCCTTTTTGGCTCTTTTTCCTCTTTGGCTCTCTCTCTCCCCCCTCTTTGGCTCTTCCCCCCCCCTTCTCTTTGGCTCTCCCCCCCCCCTTCTCTTTGGCTCTCCCCCCCCCCTTCTCTTTGGCTCTCCGCCCCCCCCCCTTCTCTTTGGCTCTCCCCCCCCCTTCTCTTTGGCTCTCCCCCCCCTTCTCTTTGGCTCTCCCCCCCCTTCTCTTTGGCTCTCCCCCCCCTTCTCTTTGGCTCTCCCCCCCCTTCTCTTTGGCTCTCCCCCCCTTCTCTTTGGCTCTCCCCCCCCCTTCTCTTTGGCTCTCCCCCCCCTTCTCTTTGGCTCTCTCTCCCCCCCCTTCTCTTTGGCTCTCTCCCCCCCTCTTTGGCCCTTCTCCCCCCCCTTTCCTGCTCCCTCTCTGGCTCTGTCTTCCCATCGCGGGACCCCGCCTGGCCACGCCCCTCGCAACGCCCGGCCACGCCCCCATCGCAACGCTCCCGTCGGCCACAAACAGCTGTGAGGTCTGGGGAGCGCGCTCCATATCTCTTGCCACAGGCTGTTTCAATCAGCTTACCTCGCGCTCCCCAGACCTCACAGCTGTTTGTGTACCTCGCGCTCCCTATCTCAAGGCCAAGTGTTTGTCTCTACTGCGCATGACGGCTTCAGACAAACACTTGGCCTTTTATAGGATTATTTATTTCATTATTTATTTTCTTATTCTTTTTTCTGTGTTTAAGTTAAAAACCATTACTTTAAACTGCTAATTTTAGTGCGCTAACACCGCACGTGTCTTGCAGCTCATCTGTTTTATATGGATAATGAGAAGAAAGCAGAATTATCACTTTGCTGTATTCTGTCATTAACTTAAATCTCTATTCTGAGGGATTTAAGATTTTTCCTCATTGAGTGAATTTAATCTAAAAATGCATTAAAAAAGCAGATTATCGGTAAAAAAGCAGAAAAATACTGGTGCTTTGCATACGGTAGAAGGATAAAGGAATTATGGATAATAATCCTGTTACATTTTCTTTTAATACAAAAAGAGACATTTATTTTATGTGATGTTGATCCTTAAATTGTATGATTAATGAAAGGGCAGAACTATGGTTTCGCTGATTATAAATTTATTAAACAATATCCTAAAAATAAAGTGTTGCCTTTTACCTTACATGAAGAAAATTATGTAGTTGAACATAGTAACACATAGTATATATTAAAATAGTAAATTAGGTTGAAAGAAAACAGAAGTTCATCAAATTTAACCTATTCAGATCCTACTTGATTTAAATAAAGAAGCTCCAATTGAGCTTAAATTTATTCCATTAAAAGGTGGCCCATTTAACAGAAGCAATCGTATCCCTGAATTCTGTTTCCAGCCAGAAATGAATCTAACCCATTTTTAAACGTACTAAGGTATTGGCATTCACTACCTCCTTAGGCAACAAGTTCAACAATTTGATTGCTTTTACAGTGAAAAAAAAAAAAACATTTACGTTGCTGGAGATTAAATCTCCTTTCCTCCAGCTTTAAATTGTGACCTTGTTACAAACAATTTCCTTGGAATAAACAGAGCTTCCACCATTTCTGTATATGGGTCTTAAAGGGACATTGTACACCCATTTTTTGGGGGGGGGCTATGCTTTTTAGTATGCTATGTAATATATACCATCTAATGTGCTATTTTTGTAGAAGTGTGCATGTATATTTCTTTATAAAGTTAAAAAGATTTGCAATATACTTGCCCAGGTTGCCTGGATGTATACGAACGTAAACCATAGCCTGCTTGCTCCCTTTTCATAGCCTGCTTGCTCCCTGTGTCTTCTAAAGCAGTGCATATGTCGGGATTCTCTGATGACGTATGGGGTAATGTGAACTCTGTGACAAGCCCAATAAAAGCTTGTTCACGGCTGGCTGCTTACATTTCGATTTATGCCAAAGCTGCTGTGCGGAGAGTGAATATATACAGTTTTATATAGCCAGACAGGGCTGTGCTTGCAGTGGGCAATATTTGCACTTGTTTGTGCTCAACTTCCACTTTGGGTGCAAGTTTTGATAAAGCGAGCTGGGATCTGCTGCATTTTAACTACTCCAGTGCTAAGACATGTTGTGTGATGCTGCCATTTTGCATCAACTTTTAGATACATGCCGGGATCTACCAGCCTACACCCAATCTGTAACACTTCAACTTTGAATGCACTGTTATGTCGGAGTGTGAGTTTAGATTAGACGTGTGCGATTCGTTTAGTTCTGAATCGAAATTCGAACGATTCGGAGCTTCGGATCAATTTGAATTTCCGAATTACCCTAGCAGCGAAACTAAACTAATTTGAATGCATTTGTAACGAATAATTATTTTTACTAGTACTAAAGCCCGTGTACACGGGCCATTTTTTGCAGTACAGCGGTCCCACCCCTTGCTCTCTCCCCCCTCTCTTTTCCTCTCTTTTGCTTTCTCTCCCCCCTCTCTTTTGCTTTCTCTCCCCCCTCTCCTTTGTTCTCTGTCTCCCCTCTTTTGCTCTCTCTCTCCCCTCTTTGGCTCTCTCCATCCTTTCTTTTGCTCTCCCCCCCCTCTTTGGCTCCCCCCCCCCCTCTTTGGCTCTCTCCCCTCTTTTGCTCTCTCTCCTCTTTGGCTCTCTCTCTCCCCCCTCTTTGGCTCTCTCCCCTCTTTTGCTCTCTCTCCTCTTTGGCTCTCTTTCCTCTTTGGCTCTCTCTCTCCCCCCCTCTTTGGCTCTCCCCTCCCCTTTGGCTCCCCCCCCTCTTTGGCTCTACCCCCCCCTCTTTTGCTCTCTCTCTCCCCTCTTTGGCTCTCTCCCCCCTCTTTTGTTCTCTCCCCCCTCTTTGGCGCTCTCCCCCCCTTTTTGGCTCTCCCCCCCCTCTTTGGCTCTCTCCCCTCTTTTGCTCTCTTTCCTCTTTGGCTCTCTCTCCCCCCTCTTTGGCTCTCTCTCTCCCCCCTCTTTGGCTCTCTCTCCCCCCCTCTTTGGCTCTCTCTCCCCCCTCTTTGGCTCTTTTTCCTTTTTGGCTCTCTCTCTTCCCCCTCTTTGGCTCTCCCCCCCCCCTTCTCTTTGGCTCTCCCCCCCCCTTCTCTTTGGCTCTCCCCCCCCCTTCTCTTTGGCTCTCCCCCCCCCCTTTGGCTCTCCCCCCCCCCCCTTTGGCTCTCCCCCCCCCCTTTGGCTCTCTCCCCCCCTCTTTGGCTCTCTCCTTTTTGGCTCTTTTTTCTCTTTGGCTCTCTCTCTCCCCCCTCTTTGGCTCTCCCCCCTCTTTGGCTCTCCCCCCCCTTCTCTTTGGTTCTCCCCCCCTTCTCTTTGGCTCTCCGCCCCCCCTTCTCTTTGGCTCTCCGCCCCCCCTTCTCTTTGGCTCTCCCCCCCCTTCTCTTTGGCTCTCCCCCCCCCTTCTCTTTGGCTCTCCCCCCCTTCTCTTTGGCTCTCTCTCCCCCCCTTCTCTTTGGCTCTCTCTCCCCCCTCTTTGGCTCTCTCCCCCCCCCTCTCCTGCTCCCTCTCTGGCTCTGTCTTCCCATCGCGGGACCCCGCCTGGCCACGCCCCTCGCGACGCCCGGCCACGCCCCCATCGCAACGCTCCCGTCGGCCACAAACAGCTGTGAGGTCTGGGGAGCGCGCTCCATATCTCTTGGCACAGGCTGTTTCAATCAGCTTACCTCGCGCTCCCCAGACCTCACAGCTGTTTGTGTACCTCGCGCTCCCTATCTCAAGGCCAAGTGTTTGTCTCTACTGCGCATGACGGCTTCAGACAAACACTTGGCCTTTTATAATATAGGATTATTTATTTCATTATTTATTTTCTTATTCTTTTTTCTGTGTTTAAGTTAAAAACCATTACTTTAAACTGCTAATTTTAGTGCGCTAACACCGCACGTGTCTTGCAGCTCATCTGTTTTATATGGATAATGAGAAGAAAGCAGAATTATCACTTTGCTGTATTCTGTCATTAACTTAAATCTCTATTCTGAGGGATTTAAGATTTTTCCTCATTGAGTGAATTTAATCTAAAAATGCATTAAAAAAGCAGATTATCGGTAAAAAGCAGAAAAATACTGGTGCTTTGCATACGGTAGAAGGATAAAGGAATTATGGATAATAATCCTGTTACATTTTCTTTTAATACAAAAAGAGACATTTATTTTATGTGATGTTGATCCTTAAATTGTATGATTAATGAAAGGGCAGAACTATGGTTTCGCTGATTATAAATTTATTAAACAATATCCTAAAAATAAAGTGTTGCCTTTTACCTTACATGAAGAAAATTATGTAGTTGAACATAGTAACACATAGTATATATTAAAATAGTAAATTAGGTTGAAAGAAAACAGAAGTTCATCAAATTTAACCTATTCAGATCCTACTTGATTTAAATAAAGAAGCTCCAATTGAGCTTAAATTTATTCCATTAAAAGGTGGCCCATTTAACAGAAGCAATCGTATCCCTGAATTCTGTTTCCAGCCAGAAATGAATCTAACCCATTTTTAAACGTACTAAGGTATTGGCATTCACTACCTCCTTAGGCAACGAGTTCAACAATTTGATTGCTTTTACAGTGAAAAAAAAAAAAACATTTACGTTGCTGGAGATTAAATCTCCTTTCCTCCAGCTTTAAATTGTGACCTTGTTACAAACAATTTCCTTGGAATAAACAGAGCTTCCACCATTTCTGTATATGGGTCTTAAAGGGACATTGTACACCCATTTTTTTGGGGGGGGCTATGCTTTTTAGTATGCTATGTAATATATACCATCTAATGTGCTATTTTTGTAGAAGTGTGCATGTATATTTCTTTATAAAGTTAAAAAGATCCCATTTTGCAATATACTTGCCCAGGTTGCCTGGATGTATACGAACGTAAACCATAGCCTGCTTGCTCCCTTTTCATAGCCTGCTTGCTCCCTGTGTCTTCTAAAGCAGTGCATATGTCAGGATTCTCTGATGACGTATGGGGTAATGTGAACTCTGTGACAAGCCCAATAAAAGCTTGTTCACGGCTGGCTGCTTACATTTCGATTTATGCCAAAGCTGCTGTGCGGAGAGTGAATATATACAGTTTTATATAGCCAGACAGGGCTGTGCTTGCAGTGGGCAATATTTGCACTTGTTTGTGCTCAACTTCCACTTTGGGTGCAAGTTTTGATAAAGCGAGCTGGGATCTGCTGCATTTTAACTACTCCAGTGCTAAGACATGTTGTGTGATGCTGCCGTTTTGCATCAACTTTTAGATACATGCCGGGATCTACCAGCCTACACCCAATCTGTAACACTTCAACTTTGAATGCACTGTTATGTCGGAGTGTGAGTTTAGATTAGACGTGTGCGATTTGTTTAGTTCTGAATCAAAATTCGAACGATTCGGAGCTTCGGATCAATTTGAATTTCCGAATTACCCTAGCAGCGAAACTAAATTAATTTGAATGCATTTGTAACTAATAATTCCGAATTAGTTCTGATTTATTCGTTACAGTCGAATGGCCATGGACTAATCACAATTACACTAGTATTTTACAGTATATTAGGTTATATCACTCTAATAGCTCTGTGTAGGGCACATTATGTAGCTGGTACCTGTAAGGTTGGTACTTAGGTGGGATGTGCTATGTATTACACTAGTATTATGTACTGTATATTAGGTTATATACTTCTGCTAGCTATGTGCATATTGTGTAGCTGGTACCTGTAAAGTTGGTACTTATGTTGATTCAGATGGGTTACACCTAATATACAGTACATAATACTAGTCATATACACAGCACATCCCACCTAACACATACCGAATTTACGAATCGAATCCGAACCGAATACATCCGAATTTATTCAAATCCGAAACGAATACATTCAAATGTATCCGAATTCAAACCGATCCAAAAATGAATTTCGGAAAAATCTGAATCCGTCCGAAACGAACCAAAATGAGTTAAGATACACAGTACCTGGCTGAAATATTTATTTAACTATTAGAGGTTATATTTTAGCAGTTATATATACTGTATATAACAGTGATTAGTGCGCTCACATCAAGTGTCACATGTGCACCCTAAATAATGTGGGCATAAATAAACTAGTTATCCACTATTGGTCTAGGGGCGTGCTCAGAGGCAGGATCAATCTGCCTTCCTATTAGGGCGTGTTAGCATTGCATTGAATACAACACAGAGGATATTTTGCATTAAAAATATTATATTATTCAAACTTTTATTTTTTATGCCAATGGGATCATATATTTTGTTGTCCTTATATCTCAATGACCTAAATATGTTTTGAGTGTACATTGGCCCCTTAAATATATTTATATAAAGTAATCACCTCTCGAGTGTCTTTTTCTAGGGAAAACAGACCCAGTTTGGCTAACCTCTTCTCATAGTATAAATTCTACATCCCCCCTATTAGTTTTGTGGCTCTTCTCTTAACTTTTTCTAACTCTGCAATATCTTTATTTTTTTTAGATTGGTCCCCAGAGCTGCACTTCATACATAGGCGCCCCTGTTTCTGGGCGAGCCTTCAGGCTTGCAGGAAACAGCAGTTATGAAGCAGCGGTCTTAAGACGGCTGCTCCATAACTTGTCCACCTGCTCTGAGGCTGCAGACATCAATCCACCCTGATTGTATATGATCGGCTGACTAACACCCCCTGCTAGCAGCCGATTGAGCTACTTGTGCAATTATAAATGCCGGCAGCATATGCTTTCCTCCCCTGCCTCAATTCATGTTTTAATACATAGTAGTGTCTTAGAAACCACTGCTCTGCATTTTGCGCCAATCTTTAGCTTGTTATCTATAAATACTCCAAAATCCCTTTCCTCCTCTATATTATAAGTCTAGTCCCATTTAAATAATAGATTGCCTGCTTATTTTTACTTCCATTTTTCTATATTAAATCTCATTTTCCATTTACCAGCCCATTCTTCCCATTTCTTTCCTAAGATATGGTGAGTCCACGGCTTGAGTAATTACTGTTGGGAATATCCCTCCTGGCCAGCAGGAGGAGGCAAAGAGCACCACAGTTAAACTGTTAAGTATCTCTCCCTTACCCACAACCCCCAGTCATTCTCTTTGCCTTCCGTGCATGGAGGAGGTGAAGTTTAGGTGTCTGAAGAATTTTTTTTATTTCATCTACAAGCAAGTTTTGGGGTATAGCCATATTCCATGTCATTCCTTGCAGTCGGGTAGTGGTGGCTTTAAAGCAGTTAGGAACTTGTAAAGAGGTGCTTACTGAGTTTTCCTAATAATTGCTGCCCTAGTTTAGAAAGCCAGAGTTGGCTACTCTGTTCTTTCTTTTTTAAATGTCTCTGTGAAGAACTGTGTCTTCTCATACCTTGTAACTGTCTACATGCCGGACAGCAGAGCAGGTACGTGCTTTTTCTTCCAGTTGGGGAGACCATGCACTTAACAAATTAAAAGACACTGCTTTTTTATTGGGACATAGATAATCCTGTTGTATGGGTTACACTGGGGCATGAAGCAGGCACTGTAGCATGTGTGAGACTAACATCTAAACTCTTTTAAAAAGAAAGGTTAAAATGTTTTTATTAGGCTTTATTTTCTGACACATATTTACTTGATAAAACAATACAAGTTTAAACTGAAAGTAAGGCTGAATTTTCTATTTCAGCAGCTTATTCATTTCCCCTTTGTTTTAAAATAAACCAATGCAACATTTTAAACTGTCCGGTTTGAAAAAACGGTTATTTCTGGTACTCAGTGTACCAGGAAGCTATTTGAGCTCGGCAGATGCGGTCACATGACCGGCTTTACTTCATAAAATTTTGTTTTTCTTCATTTCTGGGTGATCCGGTCCTAATTGGTAGAGGTAAGGCACCTCAGTAATTGAGGTGTGGGGTTGCCTGAGGGGTATTTTAGAAGTTTATTTGATGTTTATTAAATGATTTTTCTTAACATTTCTCACATAATTTTAGCTGGGTATCGATCCTAATTTGGGATAAAATGTAAAGGGAATTTTTTCCTTGGCTTATTTTAATTGAATATTAAAATCTTTCACAACATGTCTGATATGGAGCTCTCATGAATTCATGCTTTATTATGTTTAGATGCACAAATTGCAGCTCCTATGCTATTTTGTTCTTCATGTGTCAAGAAAACTTTGCAAAATAAAGGTAACATTTTTGAGCCTAATGTCTCTCAGGATGATGCTGTTAAAATAATACCTCAGCTTTCTCCTGCTACGTCCCAAGCCTCAATGGTGTCACATGCAGTGCCCTGCGGTTCCTCTATAATTCCTAGTGGAGTTTATTTAAAAGCAGAAATTGCTGCCCAGGTATCTTCAGCAGTATCTGTGGCATAAACTGCCATTCCCAGATTACAGGGAAAATGCAAGAGGAAATCTAGAAATTCAGAAAGTAAGGTGTCTGTCCTCAGTTCGCTTCCCAAGTTGCCCTTTCTCATAAGTCTGATGAGGAAGATACATCGGGACTTTCTGAGGGTGAAATCTCAGATTCAGACATTATAATTCCTTCTTCTGAGACTGAGGTGGTATCCTTTTAAGATTTAAGCTTGAACACCTTTGTGTATTGTCAAAGGAGGTTTTAGCTACTTTAGATAACTCTGATACCCCTGTCATTGTCACTCCTAAGAAATCTAGTAAACTTAATAGTTTCTTTGATGAACCTTCCACTTCAGAGGTTTTTCCTGTGTCGGATCATGCTAGGGAGATTATCTCTCCCATTTTTAAGAAAATTTTTCCTGTCGAGGACTTGGTATACTGCACCCAAAGTTGAAGGGGCCATTTCCATTCTGGCTAAGAGAACCACTATTCCTATTGAGGATAGCTGCTCTTTTAAGGATCCGATGGACAAGAAGCTGGAGGCTTATTTGAAAAAAAATTATGTTCATCAAGGTCTTTAATGGCAACCTGCGGTGTGTGATGCCACCGTGACTAGTGCGGCATCTTATTGGTTTGACGCCTTGAATGTTTCTCTTCAAGTAGAGACTTCCTTGGATAAAATTCAAGATAGGATTAAAGCTCTTAAGTTGGCCAATTCCTTTATTGCAGATTCCATTTTACAGGTTGTTAGACTAGGAGCTAAAACTTCTAGTTTCCCTGTCCTAGCCCGCAGGGCGTTATGGTTGAAATCCTGGTCTCCGGATGTTTCCTCTCAAAGTCAAGCTTCTGGCGATTCCCGGTTTGGGAGAAATTATCTCTGATATTACGGGTGGAAAAGGGTCTTTTCTACCTCAAGATAAGAAGAATAGGCCTAAAGGACGTCAGAGTAATTTCCGTTCCTTTCGTAACTTCAGAGGAAAGCCTTCTCCTTCTTCTTCCAAGCAGGAACAATCCAAGTCTTCTTGGAAACCCAATCAGTCTTGGAACAAGGGGAAACAATCAAAGAAACCCGCAGCTGATTCCAAATCAGCATGAAGGGTTTGCCCCTATCCGGGATTGAATCAGATGGGGGGAAGACTTTCTCAGTTCTCTCAAGCCTGGATATGAGATGTTCATGATCCCTGGACTGTGGACAAAGTATCCCAGGGTTACAAATTGGAATTCAAGACTTTTCCTCCCAGAGGCAGATTCCTTCTCTCAAGATTATCTGCAGACCAGATAAAGAGAGAGGCGTTCTTGAAATGTATACAACATCTTTCCTCCCTGGGAGTGATAGTTCCAGTTCAGGAACAGGGTCTCAGGTTCTACTCTAACCTATTTGTGGTTCCCAAAAAAGAGGGAACTTTCTGTCCCATTCTAGACCTAAAGTGTCTAAACAAGTTTTTTAAAGTCCCATCCTTCAAGATGGAGACTATAGGATCCATTCTTCCTTTAGTACAAGAGGGTCAGTTCATGACAACAATAGACCTAAAGGATGCGTATCTTCGTGTTCCTATTCACAGGGACCATCACAGATTCCTGTGATTTGACTTTCTGGGGGCTCTTTTGTCATTGATCCGTTCTCGTGGAATTGCTGTGGCACCCTACCTGGACGACATATTGGTTCAGGCGCCATCTTTTCAACAAGCAAATTCTCACACAGAGATATTGTTGTCTTTTCTTTCGTTCCCACAAATGGAATGTGAATCTGGAGAAAAGCTCCCTTTCCCCTGCTACAAGAGTAGTGTTCTTAGGGACCATAATAGATTATCTATTAATGAAGATTTTTCTGACAGAGGTCAGGAAAAATAAAATAATTTCCTCTTGCCTCTCTCTTCAGGCTTCTGCTCATCCTTCAGTGGCTTAATGTATGGAGGTAATCGGTCTGATGGTGGCTTCCATGGACATCATTCCTTTTGCTTGATTCCATTTGAGAGCTCTCCAGTCATGCATGCTCAGACAATAGAATAGTGACCATACGGATCTATCTCAGAGAATAGAGTTAAATCAGTTGTCAAGGGATTCTCTCCCATGGTGGATTTCTCAGGAATATCTGTCTCAGGGCACATGCTTTTGGAGACCTTCCTGGCTTATCGTGACCACGGATGCCAGCCTGCTGGACTGGGGAGCAATCTGGAACTCGTTAAAAGCTCAGGGCCTTTGGACCTGGGAGGAGTCTGCTCTTCCCATCAACATCTTGGAGTTGAGGGCGATTTACAATGCTCTATTGGCTTGGCCTCAGTTGTCCTCAGCCCAGTTTATCAGGTTCCAGTCAGATAACATAATCTCTGTGGCTTAGATCAATCACCAGGGAGGAACTCCGAGTTCCTTAGCCATGAAGGTAGTTACTCTGATTCTTCAGTGGGCAGAGACTCACAATTGCTGTCTATCTGCCATCCACATTCCAGGAGTAGACAACTGGGAAGCAGATTTTCTGAGCAGACAGACCTTTCATCCTGGGGAGTGGGAACTCCATCCGGAGGTGTTTTCCAGCTTAGTCCTCAAATGGGGGGGTGCCGGAGTTAGATCTGATGGCGTCCCGTCAGAATGACAAGCTTCCAAGGTACGGTTCAAGGTCAAGAGATCCACAGGCCGTTCTGATAGATGCTTTGGCGGTTCTGGTGGTTTTTCAGGTTGGCATACCTGTTTCCTTCGTTTGCTCTGCTTCCATGAGTTATTGCTCATATCAAACAGGAGGGGGTGTCAGCGATTCTAATAGCCCCTGTGTGGCCTCGCAGGATCTGGTTTGCAGACCTAGTGAAGATGTCAACTCTCCCACCTTGTAGACTACCTCTTAATTCTGTCTAAGCGAGTCGGTCATTGAGACCATGATTCAGGCTCGCAAGCCTGTTACTAGAAAGATTTACCATAAGATATGGCGTAAATATCTTTATTGGTGAATCCAAGGCTTCTCTTGGAGTAGAATTAGAATTCCTACAATTTTATCTTTTCTTCAGGAAGGCCTGGAGAAGGGATTGTCAGTCAGTACCCTGAAGGGTCAGATTTCTGCTTTATCAGTTTTACTACATAAACGTTTGTTGGATGTGCCAGATGTGCAATCTTTTTGTCAGTCCTTGGTCAGAATCAGGCCTGCCTTTAAGTCTGTTGCTCTTCCTTGGAACCTTAACCTTGTTCTTAAAGTTTTACAGCTGGCTCAGTTTGAGTAATAGCATTCCATAGACATTAAGTTGTTATCTTGAAAGTTTTTGTTTCTTGTTGCTATCTCTTCTGCTCAAAGAGTCTCTGAACTCTCAGCTCTGCAGTGTGATTCCCCTTATCTTATTTTTCATGCTGATAAGACGGTTCTTCGTACTAAGTTAGGTTTCCTTCCTAAGGTTGTTTCTAATAAAAATATCAATCAGGAAATTGTTGTTCCCTCTCTACGTTCTAATTCTTCTTCTTCCAAAGAACGTTTGTTACACAATTTGGATGTTGTATGTGCTCTTAAATTGAACTTACAGACGACTAAAGATTTTCACCAGTCCTCTGCCCTCTTTGTTTCTCTGGGAAATGTAAAGGTCAGAAAGCTACTGCTACTACTTTCTTTTTGGTTACAAAGTATAATTCGTTTGGCTTATGAGACTGCTGGACAGCAGCCTCCTGAGAGAATTACGGCTCATTCCACAAGAGCTGTTTCCTCTTCTTGGGCTTTCAAAAATGAAGCTTTCTGTGGAACAAATTTGCAAGGCTGCAACTTGGTCTTCTCTACATACTTTTTAAAAAAATAAAAAAAAATTATACTTTTGCCTCGGCTGAGGCTTCTTGTGGGAGAAAGGTTCTTCAAGCGGTGGTGCCTTCTGTTTAGGACTGCCTGTCTTGCCCCTCCCTATTTATCCGTGTCCTCTAGCTTGGGTATTGGTTCCCAACAGTAATTACTAAAGCCATGGACTCACCATATCTTTGGAAAGAAAACCAAAATGTATGCTTCCCTGATAAATTTCTTTCTTTCCGGATATGGTTAGTCCACGGCCCCAACCTTTATTTTAAGACAGTTGTTCTTTTGACTATAATCTCATGCACCTGTACACCTTGTGTTAATCCTTTTTCTCCATTTCCCTGATACTTAACAGTTTAACTGTGGTGCTCTTTGCCTCCTGCTGCTGGCCAGGAGTGATATTTCCAACAGTAATTACTCAAGCCGTGGACTCACCATATCCGGAAATAAATAAATTTATCAGGTAAGCATTAAATTTAGTTTTCTCCAACATAGGTGTGTCCGGTCCACGGCGTCATCCTTACTTGTGGGATATTCTCTTCCCCAACAGGAAATGGCAAAGAGCCCAGCAAAGCTGGTCACATGATCCCTCCTAGGCTCCGCCTACCCCAGTCATTCTCTTTGCCGTTGTACAGGCAACATCTCCACGGAGATGGCTTAGAGTTTTTTAGTGTTTAACTGTAGTTTTTATTATTCAATCAAGAGTTTGTTATTTTGAAATAGTGCTGGTATGTACTATTTACTCAGAAACAGAAAAGAGATGAAGATTTCTGTTTGTATGAGGAAAAGGATTTTAGCAACCGTCACTAAAATCCATGGCTGTTCCACACAGGACTGTTGAGAGCAATTAACTTCAGTTGGGGGAACAGTGTGCAGTCTCTTGCTGCTTGAGGTATGACACATTCTAACAAGACGATGTAATGCAGGAAGCTGTCATTTTCCCTATGGGATCCGGTAAGCCATGTTTATTACGATCGTAAATAAGGGCTTCACAAGGGCTTATTAAAACTGTAGACTTTTTCTGGGCTAAATCGATTCATTATTAACACATATTTAGCCTTGAGGAATCATTTTATCTGGGTATTTTGATATAATAATATCGGCAGGCACTGTTTTAGACACCTTATTCTTTAGGGGCTTTCCCAAAGCATAAGCAGAGCCTCATTTTCGCGCCGGTGTTGCGCACTTGTTTTTGGGAGGCATGGCATGCAGTCGCATGTGAGAGGAGCTCTGATACTTAGAAAAGACTTTCTGAAGGCGTCATTTGGTATCGTATTCCCCTTTGGGCTTGGTTGGGTCTCAGCAAAGCAGATACCAGGGACTGTAAAGGGGTTAAAGTTCAAAACGGCTCCGGTTCCGTTATTTTAAGGGTTAAAGCTTCCAAATTTGGTGTGCAATACTTTTAAGGCTTTAAGACACTGTGGTGAAAATTTGGTGAATTTTGAACAATTCCTTCATGTTTTTTCGCAATTGCAGTAATAAAGTGTGTTCAGTTTAAAATTTAAAGTGACAGTAACGGTTTTATTTTAAAACGTTTTTTGTACTTTGTTATCAAGTTTATGCCTGTTTAACATGTCTGAACTACCAGATAGACTGTGTTCTGAATGTGGGGAAGCCAGAATTCCTATTCATTTAAATAAATGTGATTTATGTGATAATGACAATGATGCCCAAAATGATTCCTCAAGTGAGGGGAGTAAGCATGGTACTGCATCATTCCCTCCTTCGTCTACACGAGTCTTGCCCACTCAGGAGGCCCCTAGTACATCTAGCGCGCCAATACTCCTTACTATGCAACAATTAACGGCTGTAATGGATAATTCTGTCAAAAACATTTTAGCCAAAATGAACACTTATCAGCGTAAGCGCGGCTGCTCTGTTTTAGATACTGAAGAGCATGACGACGCTGATAATAATATTTCTGAAGGGCCCCTAACCCAGTCTGATGGGGCCAGGGAGGTTTTGTCTGAGGGAGAAATTACTGATTCAGGGAACATTTCTCAACAGGCTGAACCTGATGTGATTGCATTTAAATTTAAGTTGGAACATCTCCGCATTCTGCTTAAGGAGGTATTATCCACTCTGGATGATTGTGACAAGTTGGTCATCCCAGAGAAACTATGTAAAATGGACAAGTTCCTAGAGGTGCCGGGGCTCCCAGAAGCTTTTCCTATACCCAAGCGGGTGGCGGACATTGTTAATAAAGAATGGGAAAGGCCCGGTATTCCTTTCGTCCCTCCCCCCATATTTAAAAAATTGTTTCCTATGGTCGACCCCAGAAAGGACTTATGGCAGACAGTCCCCAAGGTCGAGGGAGCGGTTTCCACTTTAAACAAACGCACCACTATACCCATAGAGGATAGTTGTGCTTTCAAAGATCCTATGGATAAAAAATTAGAAGGTTTGCTTAAAAAGATGTTTGTTCAGCAAGGTTACCTTCTACAACCAATTTCATGCATTGTCCCTGTCGCTACAGCCGCATGTTTCTGGTTCGATGATCTGATAAGAGCGGTCGATAGTGATTCTCCTCCTTTGGAGGAGATTATGGACAGAATCAATGCTCTCAAATTGGCTAATTCTTTCACCCTAGACGCCACTTTGCAATTGGCTAGGTTAGCAGCTAAGAATTCTGGGTTTGCTATTGTGGCGCGCAGAGCGCTTTGGTTGAAATCTTGGTCGGCTGATGCGTCTTCCAAGAACAAGCTACTTAACATTCCTTTCAAGGGGAAAACGCTGTTTGGCCCTGACTTGAAAGAGATTATCTCTGATATCACTGGGGGTAAGGGCCACGCCCTTCCTCAGGATCGGCCTTTCAAGGCAAAAAATAAACCTAATTTTCGTCCCTTTCGTAGAAACGGACCAGCCCAAGGTGCTACGTCCTCTAAGCAAGAGGGTAATACTTCTCAAGCCAAGCCAGCTTGGAGACCAATGCAAGGCTGGAACAAGGGAAAGCAGGCCAAGAAACCTGCCACTGCTACCAAGACAGCATGAAATGTTGGCCCCCGATCCGGGACCGGATCTGGTGGGGGGCAGACTCTCTCTCTTCGCTCAGGCTTGGGCAAGAGATGTTCTGGATCCTTGGGCGCTAGAAATAGTCTCCCAAGGTTATCTTCTGGAATTCAAGGGACTTCCCCCAAGGGGGAGGTTCCACAGGTCTCAGTTGTCTTCAGACCACATAAAAAGACAGGCATTCTTACATTGTGTAGAAGACCTGTTAAAAATGGGAGTGATTCATCCTGTTCCATTAAGAGAACAAGGGATGGGGTTCTACTCCAATCTGTTCATAGTTCCCAAAAAAGAGGGAACGTTCAGACCAATCTTAGATCTCAAGATCTTAAACAAGTTTCTCAAGGTTCCATCGTTCAAGATGGAAACCATTCGAACTATTCTTCCTTCCATCCAGGAAGGTCAATTCATGACCACGGTGGATTTAAAGGATGCGTATCTACATATTCCTATCCACAAGGAACATCATCGGTTCCTAAGGTTCGCATTCCTGGACAAACATTACCAGTTCGTGGCGCTTCCTTTCGGATTAGCCACTGCTCCAAGGATTTTCACAAAGGTACTAGGGTCCCTTCTAGCTGTGCTAAGACCAAGGGGCATTGCTGTAGTACCTTACTTGGACGACATTCTGATTCAAGCGTCGTCCCTTCCTCAAGCAAAGGCTCACACGGACATTGTCCTGGCCTTTCTCAGATCTCACGGATGGAAAGTGAACGTGGAAAAGAGTTCTCTATCCCCGTCAACAAGGGTTCCCTTCTTGGGAACAATAATAGACTCCTTAGAAATGAGGATTTTTCTGACAGAGGCCAGAAAAACAAAGCTTCTAGACTCTTGTCGGATACTTCATTCCGTTCCTCTTCCTTCCATAGCTCAGTGCATGGAAGTGATCGGGTTGATGGTAGCGGCAATGGACATAGTTCCTTTTGCGCGCATTCATCTAAGACCATTACAACTGTGCATGCTCAGTCAGTGGAATGGGGACTATACAGACTTGTCTCCGAAGATACAAGTAAATCAGAGGACCAGAGACTCACTCCGTTGGTGGCTGTCCCTGGACAACCTGTCACAAGGGATGACATTCCGCAGACCAGAGTGGGTCATTGTCACGACCGACGCCAGTCTGATGGGCTGGGGCGCGGTCTGGGGATCCCTGAAAGCTCAGGGTCTTTGGTCTCGGGAAGAATCTCTTCTACCGATAAATATTCTGGAACTGAGAGCGATATTCAATGCTCTCAAGGCTTGGCCTCAGCTAGCGAGGGCCAAGTTCATACGGTTTCAATCAGACAACATGACAACTGTTGCGTACATCAACCATCAGGGGGGAACAAGGAGTTCCCTAGCGATGGAAGAAGTGACCAAAATCATTCTATGGGCGGAGTCTCACTCCTGCCACCTGTCTGCTATCCACATCCCAGGAGTGGAAAATTGGGAAGCGGATTTTCTGAGTCGTCAGACATTGCATCCGGGGGAGTGGGAACTCCATCCGGAAATCTTTGCCCAAGTCACTCAGCTGTGGGGCATTCCAGACATGGATCTGATGGCCTCTCGTCAGAACTTCAAAGTTCCTTGCTACGGGTCCAGATCCAGGGATCCCAAGGCGGCTCTAGTGGATGCACTAGTAGCACCTTGGACCTTCAAACTAGCTTATGTGTTCCCGCCGTTTCCTCTCATCCCCAGGCTGGTAGCCAGGATCAATCAGGAGAGGGCGTCGGTGATCTTGATAGCTCCTGCGTGGCCACGCAGGACTTGGTATGCAGATCTGGTGAATATGTCATCGGCTCCACCTTGGAAGCTACCTTTGAGACGAGACCTTCTTGTTCAGGGTCCGTTCGAACATCCGAATCTGGTTTCACTCCAGCTGACTGCTTGGAGATTGAACGCTTGATTTTATCGAAGCGAGGGTTCTCAGATTCTGTTATCGATACTCTTGTTCAGGCCAGAAAGCCTGTAACTAGAAAGATTTACCACAAAATTTGGAAAAAATATATCTGTTGGTGTGAATCTAAAGGATTCTCTTGGGACAAGGTTAAGATTCCTAGGATTCTATCCTTCCTTCAAGAAGGATTGGAAAAAGGATTATCTGCAAGTTCCCTGAAGGGACAGATTTCTGCCTTGTCGGTGTTACTTCACAAAAAACTGGCTGCTGTGCCAGATGTTCAAGCCTTTGTTCAGGCTCTGGTTAGAATTAAGCCTGTTTACAAACCTTTGACTCCTCCTTGGAGTCTCAATTTAGTTCTTTCAGTTCTTCAGGGGGTTCCGTTTGAACCCTTGCATTCCGTTGATATTAAGTTATTATCTTGGAAAGTTTTGTTTTTAGTTGCAATTTCTTCTGCTAGAAGAGTTTCAGAATTATCTGCTCTGCAGTGTTCTCCTCCTTATCTGGTGTTCCATGCAGATAAGGTGGTTTTACGTACTAAACCTGGTTTTCTTCCAAAAGTTGTTTCTAACAAAAACATTAACCAGGAGATTATCGTACCTTCTCTGTGTCCGAAACCAGTTTCAAAGAAGGAACGTTTGTTGCACAATTTGGATGTTGTTCGCGCTCTAAAATTCTATTTAGATGCTACAAAGGATTTTAGACAAACATCTTCCTTGTTTGTTGTTTATTCTGGTAAAAGGAGAGGTCAAAAAGCAACTTCTACCTCTCTCTCTTTTTGGATTAAAAGCATCATCAGATTGGCTTACGAGACTGCCGGACGGCAGCCTCCAGAAAGAATCACAGCTCATTCCACTAGGGCTGTGGCTTCCACATGGGCCTTCAAGAACGAGGCTTCTGTTGATCAGATATGTAGGGCAGCGACTTGGTCTTCACTGCACACTTTTACCAAATTTTACAAGTTTGATACTTTTGCTTCTTCTGAGGCTATTTTTGGGAGAAAGGTTTTGCAAGCCGTGGTGCCTTCCATTTAGGTGACCTGATTTGCTCCCTCCCTTCATCCGTGTCCTAAAGCTTTGGTATTGGTTCCCACAAGTAAGGATGACGCCGTGGACCGGACACACCTATGTTGGAGAAAACAGAATTTATGTTTACCTGATAAATTACTTTCTCCAACGGTGTGTCCGGTCCACGGCCCGCCCTGGTTTTTTTAATCAGGTCTGATAATTTATTTTCTTTAACTACAGTCACCACGGTACCATATGGTTTCTCCTATGCAAATATTCCTCCTTAACGTCGGTCGAATGACTGGGGTAGGCGGAGCCTAGGAGGGATCATGTGACCAGCTTTGCTGGGCTCTTTGCCATTTCCTGTTGGGGAAGAGAATATCCCACAAGTAAGGATGACGCCGTGGACCGGACACACCGTTGGAGAAAGTAATTTATCAGGTAAACATAAATTCTGTTTTTTTGTAAGTCCCCTTGCAAAGCAGATTCATCCTGTGTTCTGGTGAGAGGGCGAACTTTGGAAAACAGTGAACCATGTCACTTCCTGTGACGTTATATCAGCTGTTTCACAAATTTTGGACCTTATGGGCATGCGTGCCAGCGTCATCACATACCTGACCGCATACGTGCGCTCATGGAAAGCTGTTTATTCGGCTCCTCTGCAATATTCGGAACTCCGCCCCTCACTGCAACTACTCGAGTCTCCGTTCTCGTGCATGACAAACAGTCACTCGGCTATCACCACTGCTTCTTCTGCTGATCCAATGCAGCTTTTCACAGGCTCCCTTCAATGTCATTGTGTTTCATACATCTCCAATTCATTGTTCTCTTTGTTAATCAACCAATAGATTTACTGCTGCAACAAATGTTTAAACCGTGACGTATGCGGCCAGGTATGTGATGACGCTGGCACGCATGCGCATTAGGTCCAAAATTTGTGAAACAGCTGATGTAACGTCACAGGAAGTGACATGGTTCGCTGTTTTCCAAAGTTTGCCCTCTTACCAGAACACCTGCACTGACCTTATGACCTTACACAATAGAGATGTTGCTATTTAATCCTTACTGCAAGTCATTAATAAAAATATTAAAAAGGACAGGGCCCAGTACTGATCCCTGGGGGACTCTGATTACCTTTGTCCAATCTGAGTATGATCCGTTTACTACTGCTCATTGCTTCCTGTCTTTTATCCAGTTATTTGTCCATGAGCTAACATTTTCACCTATTCCCAGTCCCTTAATTTTGTACAGTAATCTATCATGTGGCACTGTATCAAACGCCTTTACAAAATCCATATATATATCACAACTGATTCTCCTTTATGTATATTTTACTTACGTCCTTGTAGAATCTAATTAGATTAGTTTGACATGATCTATTTCTCATATAAAGGATATTAAATGGACCGAAAGGTTAGCAAATATGCTTCTAGTAAAAGTTATGACTGTTTTAGTGCCATACGCACGTATCCTGTGATGGCCGTGCACCAGTATACAAACACCATGGGGATGCTGCTTTCTACGCCCATCGTTTCAGGCTCACCTGAAACGGAAGTTAAGAAGCAGCAATCGGAAGACCACTGCTCCTTAACTTCTGTGGCAGACTGAAATCATCCCGATCCGATCTGGATGATTGACACCCCCTGCTAGCGGCAGATTGGCTGCGAGTGTGCAGGGGGCGGCATTGCGCAAGCATTTAACATTTAGCGAGGTCGAGCTACAACGAATCATGTCCGCTCACCCTTTAATAAATCTACCCCTAGGCCTGCTCAGAGAGTCAGCAGTAGCTTGTATGACACTAATTTGGTCTTCAAAAAGAAATACACACCGCTGCCACCTCTCTGAGCAGGCATAGTGTTTGAGTACTGGTGTCTGGGCCCTCACAGGATATGTGCGTATGCCGTGGGAAAACAGTAATAACTTTTACTAGAAGCATTTTTGCTATTGGAATTAAATTGCAAAAGTACCTATATTTTATATTGAAATGCACCCATGTACATTTCATTTTTGACCTTTCTATTCCTTTAAAATCATTTAATATATGTATTACGGCATCACATATCATTTGCATACAAAATAAATGGTATCAAATAATTATTTTTTTGAGAAAAAGAAAAGCGTTCAAATAAGATAATAGATACAAATTCTTACTGAATGAACATTTTGAGCCATATATAGCAGTAAAATTGTGTACGTGTATTAAATATATACTAAGATAGAAGGGAAGAGAGAAACAAAAAAAAGTGCCTCATCACCTATGTGAAATATTAAGACAGCCATAAGACTGATTGTGAAAAAAAATTCTCTGCTGCAAAGCATTATATGATTATGAGGAAATCCCTTGTGGAATAAAAACACTGCTGCATAGCATTATATTATGTTGAGGAAATTCCTTGCGAAAGAGAGAATAAAAAAGGGATAACAAGTGTTTCACCATCTACAAATCATTAGTTTTATCACCTTTGCTGTGGAAAATCAAGGCCAGATATAAATGAGCTTGTGCACAGATCAAACAATCACTGTGCAATATGTGGGAGGCTCAGGGTTCTGAATTCCATTCAATGTACTTCAGCCTTTCTAGGCTCATAATAAATAACGAATGTGTATTGCAAAGTTATTTTACTGTATATAATTAGGTGTTCAGATTTGGACAAATATAAGAAACAACTCAATTGTTATTTGTTGCTTTCGTCCAAAAGACAGTAAAAAATCACCCCCTTTAAATAGAAAACGAACAAATGCATGTACCTAAAAAAAACCTGTTGATTTGTTTATGCTGTTAAAACTGACCTAAAGGTAGAAAAAATTTCAAATGAACACTATTTAGTCAAGGTCAAGATACAGCAAGATGTATGTAAACTTCACGTTCATGATCTTGGTCAATCCTGGCTCCCACATGTCCTCTCTTTTAATTTTCCTTCTCTCATCTTCGTTGACTTCAGCATACACACTGACAATCCTAACATGCCTGCTGCCCCTAATCCTCTATCTCTTACCACCTCTTTTAGCCTATCCCAATGAACCCACTGTGAAGACAATTCAATTAACCTGGTCTTCACTAATCTCTGTGCCATTTCCAAGATGTCTAACTTCCACTTTCCTATCTCTGACTATTTACTATTTGTATCTCTTACTCCAGCATCCTCATCAGCCCCCAAAATACTTTTTTATTTCTAAACTGAAACCTCTACTCTACAACAGTTCACCCCTCTCTTGTCCAAATCTTGTCGCCTTGTAATATAATTCTGCACTAAATTCAACACTTGCAAAGCTGCACCCTCCACAGTTCAACAGTGCATCATGCACTCAACGACAACCATTCTGCACCAAACAAACTCACTATCTTCAGAGATATTCAGACTGCTGAATGTCAGTGGAGAAAATCTCTGTGCTGCATTATACATTCAATCCTCAGATCCTACAACTCTGCCGTCAACCTAGCCAAACAAATCTGATGACAGCGCTTATAGCTGAGAAAAGTGTTGCCGTTTTGGTAAATTGTTTTTCCCTTAATGTGTTTTTAATAAAACAAAATGTATGCTTACCTGATAAATGTCTTACCAAACATGGAGAGTCAACGACGTCATTCCAATTACTAGTGGGATATTCAATTCCTGGCCAGCAGGAGGAGGCAAAGAGCACCCCAGCAAAGTTGTTAAATGTAACTGCCTTACCCAAACCCCAATTCATTCAGCCGAAGAAAATGGAAAAGGAAGAAACACAAGGGTGAAAAGGGTGCCTGAGGTTTACACAAAAAAACTGCCAAATTATACTTAAAAAAGAGGGCGGGGTCGTGAACTCTCCATGTCCAGAAAGAAAGAAATTTATCAGATAAGCATAAATTTTGTTTTCTTTCCTATGACATGGAGAGTCCACAACATAAATCCAATTACTAGTGGGAACCAATACCTAAGTTAGAGGACACGGAATGAACAGGGAAGGAGAGAAAGGCAGGAGAAACTAAACAGAAGGCACCACGCTTGAAGAACCTTTCTCCCAAAAGAAGCCTCATCCGAGGCAATAGTATTTAATTTGTAGAATTTGGAAAAAGTATGCAAAGAGGACCACGTTGCCACCTTGCAAATCAGTTCCACAGAAGCTTTATTTTTGAAAGCCCAAGAAGAGGAGACAGCCCTAGTGGAATGAGCCGTAATTCTCTCAGAAGGCTGCTGTCCTGCAGTCTCATAAGCTAAAGGAACCAAACTTCTCAACCAGAGATACAGAGTAGTAGAAGTGGCCTTCTGAACCTTATGCTTGCCAGAGAAAAACAACAAACAGGGCAGAAGATTATGAAAAAGATGTTCCTTTTGAGAAGAAAGATTAGAACAAAAAGAAGGAACAACAATTTCCTGATCCGATACCACCTTAAATAAAGTAGGGGGAGTCACACTGCAGAGCTGAAAGCTCAGACACTCAGCGAGTGGAATAAGTGGCAACAAAAAACAAAACTTTCCATGATAACAGTTTAAAAAAACGTTGACCTGCCACTGCCTGCACTGATATCATGTGAGTGTGACATGATGCTTCACTAGTGTCTCTGACTACAGGGGTTAGTGTTTCTGTTTTACCCATTGGTGTTTATGTGTGTGTGTGTCTATGTGTGTATGTGACTGTGTGTGTATTTATGCATGCATGTATGTATGTGTGTGTGTGTATGTTTGTGGAATCAGCAAATTACAGACCTTGTTACTACAGCATGGGGGGGGGACGGGGGGTAAACAGTTTCAGTCTTTACAGTACCACTATATACAGTATAGGGGGGGGGGTTTGGACCATGTCCCAGACTACTGTGTTCACTTTATAAAGTAATGGGGCGGGTAGGGTCAGGCCAGCCATCTCACCGGCAGATTACAGACTGTGTCACTGACTCACTATATACAGTACTGGTGGGTTAAACAGTGTCACTATATACAGTAATAGGGGGTCAGACCATCTCACAGACTGTGAGCACAGGGTACCTCCTTTTTCAGACATGTAATCTGATTCACATATTTTTCTGTGTTAAATGTAAAAAAATAAAAATATGTATCAAGTTCACTATTTTTGTGTGGGGGGGGGGCTTTTTAGATTCTTGCACCTGGGCCCTGTGGTTTCTAGTTACGCCTCTGTCAACAGCATGCTTTGGCTGAAACGGAGCTTGCTGCAAAACTTGAAGAACTAAATTAAGGCTCCATGGGGGAGCAACAGGTTTAAAAAACACAGGCCTTATTCTAACCAGGGCCTGTACAAAGTCTTGAACATCTGGTAGGTTTGCCAGACGTTTGTGCGAAAGGATAGATAATGCAGAAATCTGACCCTTTAGAGTTCTGACCAGTAAACCCTTATCCAGTCCATCTTGAAGAAAAGACAAAATCCTGGGAATCCTCACTCGGCTCCAAGAGAACCTCTTAGATTCACACCAGGAAATATATTTACGCTATATCTTATGGTAAATCTTGCGAGTAGCCGGTTTTCAAGCCTGAATCATAGTTTCAATGACCGCTTCAGAAAAAATACATTTAGACAGAACTAGGCGTTCAATCTCCAAGCAGATAGCTTCAGAGAATCTAGGTTTAGATGGAGCAAAGGACCCTGAAGTAGAAGGTCTTTCCTCTGAGGTAACCTCCAAGGAGGTAGAGATTACATCCTCACTAGATCCGTGAACCAGATCCTGCGAGGCCATGCAGGAGCTATTAGTATCACCAATGCTCTCTCCTGTTTGATACGAAAAATGACTCGTGGAAGGAGAGCAAATGGAGGAAACAGATAAACCAGAGAAATCCTCCAAGGAACCGATAGAGCAGTGGAGGCTCCTCCATAAGGACAAAATAGGCAACGTCCTTCCAATTTTATTGGGGCAAAAACAAAAATAAGAAAAATAAAATACCATTTGCCAAAAAAATAAATAAATGCAAGTGTAACGTCAGTGGGACAAGTAAGCCCCTATATATACAATATCCCATAAAGGGACATTATACACTCATTTTTTCTTTGCATAAATGTTTTGTAGATGATCTATTTATATAGCCCATAAAGTTGTTTTTTTTAAATAAATGTATAGTTTTGCTTATTTTTAAATAACATTGCTCTGATTTTCAGACTCCTAACCAAGCCCCAAAGTTTTATGTGAATACCGTCAGCTACCTTCTCCAGCTTGCTCCTGTTTGTGTAAAGGGTCTTTTCATATGTAAAAGAAGGGGGAGGGGGGAGTGTCTTATTTGCCACTTGCAGTGGGCTTTCCAGCTACCTTTTCAACAGAGCCAAACTGATAGCTTCTAAGTACGTTTTTAAACAGTTTTATATTGGATTTTTATATCAGTATCTGTGCATCTTATTTTTTATAGTAGTGTCTATTACATGCAGTTATATGAAAATGAGTGTATACTGTCCCTTTAAGCAGAAGCACTATATGTTGGCAAATGTCTCTGATAGGTTAGTGTGCATGGGCTATGGCCTGGCAATGGCGGCTATCTGGTGATAAACTTACCCCCCTCTTCACGGCTCCTGTCTGTATCGGCCTGGTGTGGAGTAGCTGTTTGGGAGACCCATCTCCTGGGCAATTAGTGATCCGGAGTACCTGGCTTGGAAGCCACACTGCTCCCACAAGCCTCTCGTTCTGGACGCTGAGACTCTCACACGCTCTGGCTCAGACCCATGACGTCATCAATTGATGCCGACTTCTGGGGGGGTAAGGGATTCCGAAATCACTGTAGCCGCTACACGAACTGCCTCCGATCCCTTGCACTGCCAAACTTGGATTAATGCCTTTCGGAAAGGAACTGCTTAGCTCCAAAAGACGGCCCAATGATTAAATTCATCAAATTGTCCTGAGCTGTAGTTAAAAAAACTTTGTGCTTTATTTTATAACCATTAAAACTGGTACAGTAACATATATGAAAACAAAAAATTCAGAGAATCTAGGTTTAGATGGAGGAAAGGACCCTGAAGTAGAAGGTCTTTCCTCTGAGGTAACCTCCAAGGAGGTAGAGATTACATCCTCACTAGATCCGTGAACCAGATCCTGCGAGGCCATACAGGAGCTATTAGTATCACCAATGCTCTCTCCTGTTTGATACGAGCAATGACTCGTGGAAGGAGAGCAAATGGATAAACCAGAGAAAACCTCCAAGGAACCGCTAGAGTAGTGGAGGCTCCTCCATAAGGACAAAATAGGCAACGCCCTTCCAATTTTATTGGGGAAAAAAAAATAAAAAATAAGAAAAATAAAATACCATTTGCCAAAAAAATAAATAAATGCAAGTGTAAAGTCAGTGGGACAAGTAAGCCCCTCTCCCAGAAGTTTGGTAGGGGGGTAGTTTAAAAAAATAAAAATGATAAAAAGCTTTACTTATAAAAGCATTTTCAAATACCTCCCAACATTTCAAAATTCAAAAGAGGGACACCCCCCCCCAGCTGCAAAAAATTTGAAATGTGGTGGGAAGGAGCAGGGGCGGGGCTTAAAAAAAAATCATAATACCAAAGTAATATAAATACAATTCTAAATAAAGTCATATCTTTTAATACTCTTAGGCAGCAAATCAAACACAAGCTCAACCCACTGGTATAGCTATGTGAGCTCTGTATTTAATTAGCCTTTGCAGAGACAGTGCTAAATATTTTTATCTTAATTGGACATTTAATAATAGATTCTTTAAAACTGCTCTCTGCATTCCCCATTAATATTCTAGATTCTGGCCTTTAAAGTTAGCAAAAATGCACAGTAATACACTACATATCATACACTTACATATGCACATACACACACACACTACATAGCATACACCTACACATGCAGACACACACTACATATCATACACTTATACATGCAGATACACACACACTACATAGCATACACTTATACATGCAGATACACACACACTACATAGCTTACACTTATACATGCAGATACACACACTTCATAGCTTACATTTATACATGCAGACACACACACTACATACCATACACTTATACATGCAGATACACACACTACATAGCATACACTTATACATGCAGATACACACACTTCATAGCTTACATTTATACATGCAGACACACACACTACATAGCATACACTTATACATGCAGATACACACACTTCATAGCTTACACTGATACATGCAGATACACACACACTACATAGCTTACACTTATACATGCAGATACACACACTTCATAGCTTACATTTATACATGCAGACACACACACACTACATAGCATACACTTATACATGCAGATACACACACACATTACATAGCATACACTTATACATGCAGATACACACACTTCATAGCTTACATTTATACATGCAGACACACAAACTACATAGCATACACTTATACATGCAGATACACACACTACATAGTATACACTTATACATGCAGATACACACCCTTCATAGCTTACATTTATACATGCAGATACACACACTACATAGCATACACTTATACATGCAGATACACACACACACACACTTATACATGCAGATACACACACTTATAGATACAGATAGACACACACTACATCATATATGGGTATCTGTAACTAATTGTATGGGGTTCTGGGGTTGGCAAGCACATTAGCTGGCAGTCTGAGGCTGCCACTGTTCGTTACCCTGGTGTTAGCACTGCTCATCATATAAAACTGAAGGCATGCTAATATTATCACCAGGGGTTAGACGTCATCACTACCAGAGGTAGGTTAGAGAGGTCACCATTACCTGAGGTCAGAGGGTATACAGCCTTCCTACTCCTGCTTAACCCAAACACCATTAATTTTCCACAAAGAATCTAACAGGTATATAACCCTGGGAGAGAAAAGCCAGCTGCTTCTGAGTATGTGCCCAATAAAATAATAATAAAAAAAATAATCTTTTTTTTTTAAATGCAGGGGGCAATGCAGGACAAATGGCTAGCAACCCGGGACAGCGGGACAGACCCCTAAAATAGGGACTGTCCCACAAAAATCGGGACAGTTGGGGGGTATGTTGTCAGACTCATTAAACCAGAAGCAGGGCGTTTTTGACATGTGCCCTGTTTTTTGAGCACTTTGCACATGCTTTGTCTGCCCCTATTAGATGTTTTTCACGTGACTAATTTACTTTACATAGGGATGCCTAAGCACAGACGGTCTTTTAAACACTGATTGGTTGAGAGCATGAGTGGCATGGGGCTTCTATTCTCTGATTGGATTTCCACTTGTTCACTGGCAGGAGCCTGCATGTCAGGACAGTGTGGGATTACACCAAGCAGAGATTCAGCGCACCTATCTACATCCCAGTGCCGGGTGAGTGACTTTTGCTGCCAGGGAGGGCTGGGCTGAGCAGGATCTTGTTACGATATATCTGCCAGTGTGAGTTTATTTCCTGTCAAGTTAACTTTGCATGTGACTGAGAGCCCTTCCTGCTCCCTCCCGGTGGAGAGATGAGGCAATCTGCAAGTAGCCTGGGGCAGTGATTGAATGCAGTTAGAAAGTATACAGCAGAGGGAAACGTCAGACAGCCCCATCATGTTATGTGGCTATGAATAGAGGAGAGTAAAGAGATAAAAACAGCATTATGCTTGCAAAGCCTGTGATGCCTTGATGAGGACTGCAACAAGTAAAGAAGGAGAAATAAAAATAATCTCTCCTTTGCTTATTGCAGTCCTCATCAAGGCATCACAGGCTTTGCAAGTATAATGCTGTTTTTATCTCTTTACTCTCCTCTATTTACAGCCAGATAACAAATAAAGCTGCATTTCCCTGATTCCCTGCTGGTCCTCTCACAGTTAACCTAGGACTTGCACTTCCCCTCCTCCTGCTAGCCTGCTAGCTACCAGCTGCAGTGACAGGATGACATCATCAGACCTCTGCAGAAAGTGCTGGGAGAAGCTAACGGTGAGAGGGAAGGCAGAAGTAAGTTTGTGAAAACACAGCCTTATAACCAGAGTATGTGTGAGAGTAGTATCCCTATTGTGCTGTATATCCTGGTCACAACGATCCTGGCAGCCACAGGTAAAGAAGCAAATTGGGAATTCCTTGGTTTCTCCACTGCAGGTCACACAAAACAAGTGTGCCTTGTGCCTGCTTTATCTTCAGTGATCAGTGTGAAATGATGTGTGTTAGATTATAAGTGCTCAAATACACACACTTCAGATGTAACCGTGGGGCAATGAGTGAAATAGCCTTATGTTATTTATTTATTTATTTATTTATTATTTACGCATTTTAAAACGTTACATTCTGTCTCCTATCTGTCCCCAAGGTTGTTTTATTTTGTGTGTGTGTATATGTATATATATATATATATATATATATATATATTGATCAAAGAGAGCACTAACAGTAAACCTAATCCTGCAACCCCCTATTAAGCCAATCAAATACAAATGTACAAACACCGTCCCTTTAAGAACAAATCATATTGAGATAAATCAAATGAATATTTATTAGGTCAATAAAAAAACAAAAAACAAACACGTTTGACTGAGCCTATATCAGGGATCCCTGAATAAATGTTACCTGTATAAATTAAAGTATATCATAGCCATGTTATGTGGCACAACGTAATCGGCAATCTGTTAAAGTTCCACCTGGAATAGTGAACAATGTATCCACAACACGTTGCAGTTCATTTAAGTGTAACAAAACAGGGCTAAGTAAGCCTCTCTTCTTAGTGACAGGGAATTCACAGTATACAATGCCTTGCAAAAGTATTCACCCCCCTTGACTTTATACCTATTTTGTTACATTACAGCCTTAAGTTTAATGTTTTATTAACCTGAATTTTATGTGATGGATCAGAACACAATAGTCTAAGTTGGTGAAATGAAATGAGAAAAATATATACATAAAACTGTTTTTTAGAAATAGAAAACAGAAAATTGGCATGTGCGTATGTATTCACCCCCTTTGTTATGAAGCCCATAAAAAGCTCTGGTGCAACCAACTACCTTCAGAAGTCACATAATTAGTGAAATGATGTCCACCTGTGTGCAATCTAAGTGTCACATGATCTGTCATTGCATTTACACACCTTTTTTGAAAGGCCCCAGTGGCTGCAACACCTAAGCAAGGGGCACCACTAACCAAACACTGCCATGAAGACCAAGGAACTCTCCAAACAAGTAAGGGACAATGCTGTTGAGAAGTACAAATCAGGGTTAGGTTATAAAAAAATATCCAAATCTTTGATGATCCCCAGGAGCATCATTAAATCTATCATAACTAATGGAAAGAACATGACATAACAGCAAACCTGTCAAGAGACGGCCACCCACCAAAACTCATGGACCGGGCAAGGAGGGCATTACTCAGAGAGGCAGCACAGAGACCTAGGGTAACCCTGGGGGAGCTGCAGAGTTCCACAGCAGAGACTGGAGTTTCTGTACATAGGACGACAATAAGCCGTACTCTCCATAGAGTTGGGCTTTATGGCAGAGTGGCCAGAAGAAAGCCATTACTTTCAGCAAAAAAACAAAATGGCACTTTTTGAGTTTGCAAAAAGGCATGTGGGAGACTTCCAAAATGTATGGAGGAAGGTACTCTGGTCTGATGAGACTAAAATTGAACGTTCCGGCCATCAAAAAAACGCTATGTCTGGCACAAACCCAACACGTCAAATCACACAAAGAACACCATCCCCACAGTGAAACATGGTGGTGGCAGCATCATGCTGTGGGGATGTTTTTCAGCAGCCGGGACTGGGAAACTGGTCATAGTTGAGGGAAATATGGATGGTGCTAAATACAGGGATATTCTTAAACAAAACCTGTACCACTCTGTGCGTGATTTGAGGCTAGGACGGAGGTTCACCTTCCAGCAGGACAATGACCCCAAACACACTGCTAAAGCAACACTTGAGTGGTTTAAGGGGAAACATGTAAATGTGTTGGAATGGCCTAGTCAAAGCCCAGACCTCAATCCAATAGAAAATCTGTGGTCAGACTTAAAGATTGCTGTTCACAAGCGCAAACCATCCAACTTGAAGGAGCTGGAGCAGTTTTGCAAGGACGAATGGGCAAAAATCCCAGTGGTAAGATGTGGCAAGCTCATAGAGACTTATCCAAAGCGACTTGGAGGTGTGATTGCCGCAAAAGGTGGCTCTACAAAGTATTGACTTTAGGGGGGTGAATAGTTATGCACATTGACTTTTTCTGTTATTTTGTCCTATTGGTTGTTTGCTTCACAATAATAATAATAATAAAAAAAAAACATCTTCAAAGTTGTGGGCATGTTCTGTAAATTAAATGATGCAAATCCTCAAACAATCCATGTTAATTCCAGGTTGTGAGGCAACAAAACACGAAAAATGCCAAGGGGGGTGAATACTTTTGCAAGGCATTGTAAATCACTGCAGCATGTAAACATACTAGCGGTCCTCCTAGAGACCAAGCTCACCGGATCACCAGATCTTCCACAGGGACTCACCAGCTCTGACTTGGTATATGTTAATATGCAGGTCTTCTTACCCCTTATGTCAGAACCAGCTTTTTCCAAACCACACTGACTCTGTGTGTCCACCTCCAATTCGTGATGTCACTGGCTGGGTGTTGCTGCTAGATTTTTCCAAGACTGGTGTCCCATAATCAGGATGCAAATTTGTGCTGTATGAATGTTGGTACAAATACAGTTCAAGTAGACAGTGTCCCTTCAATCAGAGGAGAGGAATGGGCTCAGTGAACAGAAAATGTACACACTATTTAGTTGCTCATAGTGTGTTTATCCAGCTTCCAGCTACACGTGTTTCACCCCACAGCTGATCACTCTCAGGGCTTCATCAGGCATGACAAGTTGATGGGGGATATTTATCAAAGCCTCAACCACAAAAACGCCGGAATTCCGCAGCGTAATTGTTGCGAGCTTGATCCGACCTAGTTTTTAAAGCCTACAGAACGGCAAATTTTTAAATTTGGACATAACATACGATCCGCTGGTCTTAATCCGATGCAGAACGATGCTTATGTCATTACAGATGTTCCGAATACACATTCGGCTCTATCTGACACTTTTTTTCCACGTATTTAACAGGTACGCTCGTGGCTATTCCGGCCCAGCGTACTTGGTTTTCAATCCGCCACCCTGGAGGCCGCGGATGCCATAGAAAATCCATAGGAGTCTGAAAGCACTGAAAGCTTATATTTGATGCTGCCAGATATCCCATTGATTTCTATGGTCGAAAACAAGTAACGTTTACACCTAACACCCTAACATAAACCCTGAGTCTAAACGCCACTAATCTGCCGCTCAGACCCTGTCGCAATATAAACTTATTAACCCCTATCCCGCCGCTCCCCGACCCCTCCACAACAAAAAGTTATTAACCCCTAATCCGCCACTCCCCGACACTTCCCCCACTAAATTAACGTATTAACCCCTAAACCTCTGACCTCCCACATCACCACCACTAACTAAACTTATTAACCCCTAAATCATCAGCCCCCCACATCGCCATAAACTAAATTAAGCTATTAACCCCTAAACCTAACAACCCGCTAACTTTAAAATAAATTTACAACATCCCTATTTTCAAATAAATTTAAACTTACCTGTAGAATTAAAATAAACTATTTTAAAATATTAATTAACCTACCCTAACTATTATACTACAATTAAATTAAACTACCAATTAAATTAACTAAATTACATATTAAAAAACCCTAACCCTACTCAAATTATTTAAATATACTATTAAACCTTATTAAAAGTACTACATTACCAAAAAAAAAAAAAAATAAGTTGCAAAAAAACAAACACTAAATTACGAAAAATAAAAAAACACATTATCAAAAATATAAAAGAATTACACCTAATCTAATAGCCCTATCAAAATTAAAAAGCCCCCCCCCCAAAAAAAAACCCTAGCCTACAATAAACTACCAATGGCCCTTAAAAGGGCCTATTGTGGGGCATTGCCCCAAAGAAATCAGCTCTTTTACCTGTAAAAAAAATAATACAAACACCCCCCAACAGTAAAATCCACCACCCAACCAACCCCCCCAAATAAAAAACCTATCTAAAATAACCTAAGCTCCCCATTGCCCTGAAAAGGGCATTTGTATGGGCATTGCCCTTAAATGGGCATTTAGCTCTTTTACATGCCCAGACCCTAATCTAAAAATAAAACCCACCCAAAAAACCCTTAAATAAACCTAACACTAACCCCCGACAATCCACTTACAGTTATTGAAGTCCCGCTTGAAGGATCCATCCAGCCAGCCAGAAGTCTTCATCCAGACGGCCTCTTCGATCTTCATCCAGCCGGCGAAGTCTTCATCCAGACAACATCTTCTATCTTTATCCATCCGTCGCGGAGAGGGTCCATCCTGAATACATCCGGCGTGGAGCATCCTCTTCATACGGTTACCACCGTAAACTGGAACTTCCATGCAAGTGACGTCATCCAAGATGTCGTCCCTTGCTTTCCTATGGATGAAAGATTTCAATCAGCCAATAGGATTAGAGCAGCTCTAATTCTATTGGCTGTTCCATTCAGACAATAGGATGAGAGCTAAATCCTGTCCTTTCACTCTGTGTTGTTTACCTGCTGAGTCTGAAGCAAATCTACCTCTAAGAAGATGTTTGCACATTTTACATCTACCACATACATAAAATCCACTCCTCTTTTGTTGTTTACCCAGCCATCTGCTTGTACCTTTATAATAGCTATGAACCAGTTTGTCCTCGTCTAGCAGTCATAAGTGGGTATTTCCCACAATTTTTTGAAGTTCATGATCAGCAGTGAGAATGTTCCAATGTTTAGTGAGCAGTGATCTCACTTCCTCCCACCTATTGTTATAGGTGGTTATGATCCTAACTTCTGAGTTGACCTTTTGCTGTTTTTGCTGGTAAAGCAACATTTGTCTGGGTGTATCTCTCGCCCTTTTATAGCCATAGTTAATGACCTTCTGTGAATACCCTCTTGATTTAAATCTAATTTTTAGATCATCTGAAAAAATCTTAAAACTAGTTTCAGACAAGCAGTTCCTTTTTGTTGTTGAAGGAATTGCCCTATTGGTATAGCATTCATTTGATGTCTAGGGTGATGACTGTTGGCCTCTAATAGTGTATTTGCTGATGTGTCCTTACAATATGTTTCTGTGCATAGATTATCACCTATCCTAGTCATTTTTAAATCAAGAAAGGACAGGGAGTCATAAGCTCCATTCATAGATAAACTTAAGGTTCCAATTATTAGAGTTCAGATGTGCCATGAATTTGGAGAGAATTTCAGGAGTCCCTTCCCATAGCATCAGCATGTCGTCAATAAAACAAATCCACAGTGCGATAGACTCTCCAAATTCATCTTCCACATCTGAAATGGTTTGTGTCTCCCATCTACCTAGATATAAGCACGCATAGGTAGGGGCACAACAGGCCACCACGGCTGTACCCATTAGTTGTTTGTAGAGCTTCCCATCAAAATTTAAATAATTTCTGTTTAAAGCAAATTCCAACAGTTTAATCACCAGGTCAGTGTGTTGATCAAATCTACTCCCCCTTTGGGTAAGGTATTCTTTCATTGCCAGTAATCCTTTCTCTTGGGGGATGGACGAATATAATCCCTCTACGTCAATTGACACGAGGATTGTCGCTGGCAAAAAAAAAATCAATTTTTTTTCAGAACTTCTGTTGTATTCTTAACATAAGATAATAGGGATGTTAAAAAAGGGTGAAGACATCAATCAATATATTTAGTCACCCCTTCAGTAAGGCCCCCCATCCCCTACACAATCAGTCTCCCGGGTGGGGGTGTCTTATTTTTATGAATTTTAGGTGTAGTGTAAAACGTAGGTATCACTGGATATTTTAGTGACATAAATTCAAGTTCTTTTTTATTTATCAGACCTTCATGGAAGGCTGATTGAAGGGTTTGATACAATTCATCTTTATATATATATATATATATATATATATATATATATATATATATATATATATATATATACACACACACATATATATATAGAGGTGAGATTAGTTTTAAGTCTTTCATATTGAATGTTATTTTCCAATTGTCTCATACATTCAATTTTATAATGCTTAGCATCCATGATCATCACATTGCCGCCCTTGTCAGATGGCTTAAAGGGACAGTCTACCATAGAATTGTTATTGTTTTAAAAGATAGATAATCCCTTTATTACCCATTCCCCAGTTTTGCATAACCAACACAGTTATATTAATATACTTTTTACCTCTGTGATTACCTTGTATCTAGGAACCTTCTTCCAGACCCCTGATCACATGACTGTGACTGTTTATTATCTATTGTCTTAAATTTAGCATTGTTTTGTGCTAAATCTTAAATAACCCCCTGTGCCTGAACACAGTGTTATCTATATGGCCCACATGTACTTTCTGTCTCTTTGTGTTAAAAACATAATTTATGCTTACCTGATAAATTTATTTCTCTTGTAGTGTATCCAGTCCACGGATCATCCATTACTTATGGGATATTAACTCCTCCCCAACAGGAAGTGCAAGAGGATTCACCCAGCAGAGCTGCTATATAGCTCCTCCCCTAACTGCCATTACCAGTCATTCGACCGAAAACATGCAGAGAAAGGAAAACCATAGGGTGCAGTGGTGACTGTAGTTTAATGGAAAAATTACCTGCCTTAAAGTGACAGGGCGGGCCGTGGACTGGATACACTACAAGAGAAATAAATTTATCAGGTAAGCATAAATTATGTTTTCTCTTGTTAAGTGTATCCAGTCCACGGATCATCCATTACTTATGGGATACCAATACCAAAGCTAAAGTACACGGATGACGGGAGGGACAGGCAGGCTCTTTATACGGAAGGAACCACTGCCTGAAGAACCTTTCTCCCAAAAACAGCCTCCGAAGAAGCAAAAGTGTCAAATTTGTAAAATTTGGAAAAAGTATGAAGAGAAGACCAAGTTGCAGCCTTGCAAATCTGTTCAACAGAAGCCTCATTCTTAAAGGCCCAAGTGGAAGCCACAGCTCTAGTAGAATGTGCTGTAATTCTTTCAGGAGGCTGCTGTCCAGCAGTCTCATAGGCTAACCGTATTATGCTACGAAGCCAAAAGGAGAGAGAGGTAGCCGAAGCTTTTTGACCTCTCCTCTGACCAGAATAAACGACAAACAGGGAAGACGTTTGTCGAAAATCCTTAGTTGCCTGTAGATAAAATTTCAGGGCACGGACTACATCTAGATTGTGTAGCAGACGTTCCTTTTTCGAAGAAGGATTAGGACACAAAGATGGAACCACAATCTCCTGATTGATATTCCTGTTAGTGACCACCTTAGGTAGGAACCCAGGTTTAGTACGCAGAACTACCTTGTCTGAATGAAAAATCAGATAAGGAGAATCACAATGTAAGGCAGATAACTCAGAGACTCTTCGAGCCGAGGAAATCGCCATTAAAAACAGAACTTTCCAAGATAACAACTTGATATCAATGGAATGAAGGGGTTCAAACGGAACCCCCTGTAAAACATTAAGAACTAAGTTCAAACTCCATGGTGGAGCAACAGTTTTAAACACAGGCTTGATCCTAGCTAAAGCCTGACAAAAAGCTTGAACGTCCGGAACTTCTGACAGACATTTGTGTAAAAGAATGGACAGAGCTGAAATCTGTCCCTTTAAGGAACTAGCGGATAAACCCTTTTCTAAACCTTCTTGTAGAAAAGACAATATCCTCGGAATCCTAACCTTACTCCATGAGTAACTCTTGGATTCGCACCAATATAAGTATTTGCGCCATATCTTATGGTAAATCTTTCTGGTAACAGGCTTCCTAGCCTGTATTAAGGTATCAATAACTGACTCAGAAAAACCACGTTTTGATAAAATCAAGCGTTCAATTTCCAAGCAGTCAGCTTCAGAGAAATTAGATTTTGATGTTTGAAGGGACCCTGGATCAGAAGGTCCTGTTTCAGAGGTAGCGACCAAGGTGGACAGGATGACATGTCCACTAGATCTGCATACCAAGTCCTGCGTGGCCATGCAGGCGCTATTAGAATCACTGATGCTCTCTCCTGTTTGATTCTGGCAATCAATCGAGGAAGCATCGGGAAGGGTGGAAACACATAAGCCATCCCGAAGGTCCAAGGTGCTGTCAAAGCATCTATCAGAACCGCTCCCGGATCCCTGGATCTGGACCCGTAACGAGGAAGCTTGGCGTTCTGTCGAGACGCCATGAGATCTATCTCTGGTTTGCCCCAACGTTGAAGTATTTGGGCAAAGACCTCCGGATGAAGTTCCCACTCCCCCGGATGAAAAGTCTGACGACTTAAGAAATCCGCCTCCCAGTTCTCCACTCCCGGGATGTGGATTGCTGACAGGTGGCAAGAGTGAGACTCTGCCCAGCGAATTATCTTTGATACTTCCATCATTGCTAGGGAGCTTCTTGTCCCTCCCTGATGGTTGATGTAAGCTACAGTCGTGATGTTGTCCGACTGAAACCTGATGAACCCCCGAGTTGTTAACTGGGGCCAAGCCAGAAGGGCATTGAGAACTGCTCTCAATTCCAGAATGTTTATTGGTAGGAGACTCTCCTCCTGATTCCATTGTCCCTGAGCCTTCAGAGAATTCCAGACAGCGCCCCAACCTAGTAGGCTGGCGTCTGTTGTTACAATTGTCCAGTCCGGCCTGCTGAATGGCATCACCCTGGACAGATGTGGCCGAGAAAGCCACCATAGAAGAGAATTTCTGGTCTCTTGATCCAGATTCAGAGTAGGGGACAAGTCTGAGTAATCCCCATTCCACTGACTTAGCATGCACAATTGCAGCGGTCTGAGATGTAGGCGTGCAAAGGGTACTATGTCCATTGCTGCTACCATTAAGCCGATCACCTCCATGCATTGAGCTACTGACGGGTGTTGAATGGAATGAAGGACACGGCATGCATTTTGAAGCTTTGTTAACCTGTCTTCTGTCAGGTAAATCTTCATTTCTACAGAATCTATAAGAGTCCCCAAGAAGGGAACTCTTGTGAGTGGAAAGAGAGAACTCTTCTTTTCATTCACCTTCCATCCATGCGACCTTAGAAATGCCAGTACTAACTCTGTATGAGACTTGGCAGTTTGAAAGCTTGAAGCTTGTATCAGAATGTCGTCTAGGTACGGAGCTACCGCAATTCCTCGCGGTCTTAGTACCGCCAGAAGAGCACCCAGAACCTTTGTGAAGATTCTCGGAGCCGTAGCCAATCCGAATGGAAGAGCTACAAACTGGTAATGCCTGTCTAGAAAGGCAAACCTTAGATACCGGTAATGATCTTTGTGAATCGGTATGTGAAGGTAAGCATCCTTTAAATCCACTGTGGTCATGTACTGACCCTTTTGGATCATGGGTAAAATTGTCCGAATAGTTTCCATTTTGAACGATGGAACTCTTAGGAATTTGTTTAGGATCTTTAAATCCAAGATTGGCCTGAAAGTTCCCTCTTTTTTGGGAACCACAAACAGATTTGAGTAAAACCCTTGTCCTTGTTCCGACCGCGGAACCGGATGGATCACTCCCATTAATAAAAGATCTTGTACGCAGCGTAGAAACGCCTCTTTCTTTATTTGGTTTGTTGACAACCTTGACAGATGAAATCTCCCTCTTGGGGGAGAGAATTTGAAGTCTAGAAGGTATCCCTGAGATATGATCTCTAACGCCCAGGGATCCTGGACATCTCTTGCCCAAGCCTGGGCGAAGAGAGAAAGTCTGCCCCCCACTAGATCCGTTCCCGGATCGGGGGCCCTCGATTCATGCTGTCTTAGGGGCAGCAGCAGGTTTCCTGGCCTGCTTGCCCTTGTTCCAGGACTGGTTAGGTCTCCAGCCTTGTCTGTAGCGAGCAACAGCTCGTTCCTGTTTTGGTGCAGAGGAAGTTGATGCTGCTCCTGCTTTGAAATTACGAAAGGAACGAAAATTAGACTGTCTAGCCTTAGGTTTGGCTCTGTCTTGAGGCAGGGCATGGCCTTTACCTCCTGTAATGTCAGCGATAATTTCTTTCAACCCGGGCCCGAATAAGGTCTGCCCTTTGAAAGGTTTATTAAGCAATTTAGATTTAGAAGTAACGTCAGCTGACCAGGATTTTAGCCACAGTGCTCTGCGTGCCTGAATGGCGAATCCGGAATTCTTAGCCGTAAGTTTAGTTAAATGTACTACGGCATCTGAAATAAATGAGTTAGCTAACTTAAGGGCTTTAAGCTTGTGTGTAATCTCATCTAATGGAGCTGATTCAAGTGTCTCTTCCAGAGACTCAAACCAAAATGCTGCTGCAGCCGTGACAGGCGCAATGCATGCAAGAGGTTGCAATATAAAACCTTGTTGAACAAACATTTTCTTAAGGTAACCCTCTAACTTTTTATCCATTGGATCTGAAAAGGCACAGCTATCCTCCACCGGGATAGTGGTACGCTTAGCTAAAGTAGAAACTGCTCCCTCCACCTTAGGGACCGTTTGCCCTAAGTTCCGTGTGGTGGCGTCTATTGGAAACATCTTTCTAAATATCGGAGGGGGTGAGAACGGCACACCGGGTCTATCCCACTCCTTAGTAACAATTTCAGTAAGTCTCTTAGGTATAGGAAAAACGTCAGTACTCGCCGGTATTTATCCAACCTACACATTTTCTCTGGTATTGCAACTGTGTTACAATCATTCAGAGCCGCTAACACCTCCCCTAGTAATACACGGAGGTTTTCCAGCTTAAATTTAAAATTTGAAATATCTGAATCCAGTTTGTTTGGATCAGAACCGTCACC
Source organism: Bombina bombina (assembly GCF_027579735.1). Lineage (NCBI taxonomy): Eukaryota > Metazoa > Chordata > Amphibia > Anura > Bombinatoridae > Bombina > Bombina bombina. The sequence continues at coordinate 139,198,314 of NC_069499.1, read as the reverse complement.
CGCAGAATGAAGCTCTCCGTCCTCATGTTCTGCAAATTGTGACGCAGTGTCTGACATGGCCCTAATATTATCAGCGCACTCTGTTCTCACCCCAGAGTGATCACGCTTACCTCTTAGTTCTGGTAATTTAGCCAAAACTTCAGTCATAACAGTAGCCATATCCTGTAATGTGATTTGTAATGGCCGCCCAGATGTACTCGGCGCTACAATATCACGCACCTCCCGAGCGGGAGATGCAGGTACTGACACGTGAGGCGAGTTAGTCGGCATAACTCTCCCCTCGTTGTTTGGTGAAATATGTTCAATTTGTACAGATTGACTTTTATTTAAAGTAGCATCAATACAGTTAGTACATAAATTTCTATTGGGCTCCACTTTGGCTTTAGCACATATAGCACAGATATCTTCCTCTGAATCAGACATGTTTAACACACTAGCAAATAAACTAGCAACTTGGAAATACTTTTCAAGTAATTTACTATAATATGAAAACGTACTGTGCCTATAAGAAGCACAGAAAAAGTTATGACAGTTGAAAATTAATAAACTGAAAAGTTATAGCATCAAATCTTTGTAAAAAACACAATTTTAGCAAAGGATTGCTCCCATTAGCAAAGGATAACTAACCCTGATAGCAGAAAAAAAAAAAAAAAAAAAACAGAAATAAACGTTTTTTTATCACAGTCAACTACAATCTCACAGCTCTGCTGTGAGTGATTACCTCCCTCAAAACAAGTTTTGAAGACCCCTGAGTTCTGTAGAGATGAACCGGATCATGCAGGGAAGACAATAAACTTCTGACTGAATTTTTTGATGCGTAGCAAAAGCGCCAAAAAAGGCCCCTCCCCCTCACACATAACAGTGAGAGAGATCAGTAAACTGTCATAAATTAAATAAAACGACTGCCAAGTGGAAAAAAATAGTGCCCAAAACATTTTTTCACCCAGTACCTCAGAAAATTAAACGATTTTACATGCCAGCAAAAAACGTTTAACATTAATAAATTGAGTGTTATTAAAAAGCCTGTTGCTAGTCCCTGCAAATTAGGCTAAAGTTTTATGCATGCAGTATAATTCCAGTGAAGTGCCATTCCCCAGAATACTGAAGTGTAAAATATACATACATGACAGCCTGATACCAGTTGCTGCTACTGCATTTAAGGCTGAGATTACATTATATCGGTATGGCAGAATTTTCTCATCAATTCCATTGTCAGAAAATAATAAGCTGCTACATACCTCTTTGCAGATTAATCTGCCCGCTGTCCCCTGATCTGAAGTTTACCTCTCCTCAGATGGCCGAGAAACAGCAATATGATCTTAACTACTCAGGCTAAAATCATAGAAAAACTCAGGTAGATTCTTCTTCAAATTCTACCAGAGAAGGAATAACACACTCCGGTGCTATTATAAAATAACAAACTTTTGATTGAAGGTATGAAACTAAGTATAATCACCACAGTCCTCTCACACATCCTATCTATTCGTTGGGTGCAAGAGAATGACTGGTAATGGCAGTTAGGGGAGGAGCTATATAGCAGCTCTGCTGGGTGAATCCTCTTGCACTTCCTGTTGGGGAGGAGTTAATATCCCATAAGTAATGGATGATCCGTGGACTGGATACACTTAACAAGAGAAAAGAGATTTAAAAAGCATGTGATAAGAGGCAGCCCTCAAAAGCTTAGAAATTAGCATATGAGCTTACCTAGGTTTAGTTTAAACTAAGAATACCAAGAGAAAAAAAGCAAATTTGATAATAAAAGTAAATTGGAAAGTTGATTAAAATTAAAAGTCCTATCTGAATAATGAAAGTTTAATTTATACTAGACTGTCCCTTTAATGACTATTTCCTGGTCATTAATTAAGTCATCCAGTGCTGATCTTTGTGTGCTTGTTAAATTATCCCTATCATATTTTGTAATGGTATTTAGTTTTTAAAGATCTTTTTCTAACATTTTAACAAACATCATCAAACTGGGTACCACTGACAAGGCCGGCATCTATGATGATCTTGGTTTTAGGTTGCTGTGTTCAATCAATGTTAATTCATCTTGACTATACATCCCATCACTGTCTGCCAAAAGTTTCTCTAGATCGGATAGTACCATCTGATCATGCATATCAAGTTTGGTATCAGAAGGTTTACCTGCGTTGATTTTTTTTTTAGTTCTACTTTCCTCACAAATAAATGTAGATCTTGAATACAGGTAATGAATCCATCAAATTTGTTCATGGAACAAAAAGTTAATCCCTTCATCAAAAGTTTAATATGTGTTTCTGTTAGAATTTTCTTTGATAGATTGATTATCTCCAGATCTTTCCCCCCCAGTGACTATGTCGACTGTTTCTGGGACACCTCCTGGTTTGTCTGTGTTTTCTCCCTCCCCTCCTTTTTTCTTTGTTGGCCTCTCTTGCATCCTAAAAAATTGCCCCTTCTTCTATTTCTATTACTTCTTGTAGTTCTTCCAGAATATGTTTCTGAGCCTGATCTATCAGATTCTGATGTGCTAGATTTTTGGCCTGCATAGTCATACACCACTCCTTCTTTATAGTCTAAAAGATCTCTAAGGAATTTGCGTATTTTCCTAGATTTAATTTCATCTTGTTGTTTTCTCAATTCAGCTTTAATCTCAACACTTAATTTGATGTGTTCCTTACTACCTTTCCATTGATCAAAAATGACACCAGACTCTCCTACATCTTTTATCAATTTTATCCAATTTAAATTCATCTTCCTTAAATGACCATAATACCCAAATGTTTAAACACTTAAAAGTGATGCAGTATAGCTGTATAAAGCTGACTAGAAAATATCTCCTGAACATCTCTATGTAAAAAAGAAAGATATTTTACCTCAAAAGTTCCTCAGTAGCCACATCCCATTGTAAAGGATTTCTAAGCAGCATTTTAGTGTGTCTGTCCTGGGACACCTTAGGGGATGAGCCTTGTGCACTCTCATATTATTTCCCTATTCAGCTTACTATGAAATCTCATGAGAGTTGTCAAATCTCATGAGATTACAGTAAAAGAGTTCAGGACCTGATCATATTCCCACTCCTTTTCATTAATGGTTGCCATTCTCAATCCACTACCACTGTTTGTATCTATAAGGGATAGGTGTCTCTAAATGAATCTCCCACTCAAAGCACGGTCCAAATAAAAGGTAAACAAACCCAGTAATTATTTAATCTATAACCAGCTAGTGAGGATATGGGTGTCTAGGGACAGGGCACCACTTGTATAATTAATAGTGGTGATCCTGGTGCAGGAAGTTTAAGTAATTAAATTGATCAAAGAGAGCACTAACAGTAAACCTAATCCTGCAACCCCTTATTAAGCCAATCAAATACAAAAGTACAGACACCGTCCCTTTAAGAACAAATCATCGTATACATCACACTCATATTGAGATAAATCAAATTAATATTTATTAGGACAATAAAAAACAAACACATTCGACTGAGCCTATATCAGGGATCCCTGAATAAATGTTACCGGTATAAATGTTGCAACTTAAAGTATATCATAGCCATGTTATGTGGCACAACGTAATCGGCAATCTGTTAATGTTCCACCTGGAATATCTTGCAGTTCATATAAGTGTAACAAAACAGGGCTACGTAAGCCTCTCTTCTTAGTGACAGGGAATTCACAGTATAAATTACTGCAGCATGTAAATATATATATATATATATATATATAGGATGCTGGAACAAGTGCACTCTCACAGACTATATCACAAATGCCAGGGTGCTAGAATGTGGTTTATAATATAATGTACATAAGACAGCACTCTCTGGTCTTAAATACAAAAGTAGATTTATTTGTAGTGACGTTTTGGAGTAAGCTTCCCCTTCCTCAGACCCGGTCTTCTGTACAATATATATATATATATATATATAATGCATATACTATGTACATATATATATATATATATATATATATATATACACACAAAATTAGTAGTGATGTGGGAGGGGTCATCTGGGGCGGGTCTTTATTTCAAGGGGTGGGGTCTAGTGCCCCACCATCTTTACAATTCACCAGCCGCCACTGCGCTAGAGCATCTATCGGAACGGCCTGAAGATCTCTTAACCTTGAACCATACTTTGGAACCTTGGCGTCTTGTCGGGACGCCATCAGATCCAACTTTGGAACCCCCCCTTGAGGGATATCTGAGAGAAGACTTCCGGATGGAGTGCCCACTCCCCGGGATGAAAGGTCTGTCTGCTCAGAAAATCTGCTTCCTAGTTGTCCACTCCTGGATTGTGGATGGGAGATAGGAGACATTTGTGAGTTTCCACCCACTATAGAATATATAGAATATATAGAATGCGAGTCACCTCCTTCGTGGCTAAGGAACTCCGAGTCCCTCCCTGGTGGTTGATGTAAGGCACTGAGGTGATGTTGTCTGATTGGAATCTTACAAACCGGACCAACGACAGTTGAGGCCACGCTGATAGGGCATTGAAGATAGCTCTCAACTCCAAGGTGTTTATAGGAAAAGAGGGCTCTGAGCCTTTAGAGGCCCCCAAACAGCTCCCCCAGCCTGACAGGCTGGTGTCCGTAGTCACAATTTCCCAGGAAGCTCTCAGAAGGCAAGATGCTTCAAGACAGATGTTCCTGTGGTAGCCTTGCGGGCTACCACAGTAAAGCTAGACATTTTAGCTCCCAGTCTAGTCACCTGAACTCGTCTGAAAAATAAAAGAGCCGACATGTGTACATAATACTTATTACACTGTGTGAAAACAAAATTACTCATTATTCAGTGAGTACCTAATACACATTGTACTGAGTGAACATAATATTCATTACACTGAGTGTAATTATTATTGATTATACTGAGATTACAAATACTCATTATACCGGGAGTACATAATACTCATTACACTGAGTGAACGTAGTACTCATTATACTGTGCGTACACAGTATTCATTATACAGTGGGTACATAGTACCCATTACACTGAATGTACATAATAATCATTACACTGAGTACATACAATTCATTATACTGTGTATACATAACACTCATTACACTGACTGAACATAAAACTCACACAGTGAGTACATAATACTAAATACACTGTGTATACCCAATACTCATTACACTGTGTGTACATTATATGCAGCACACTGTTTATACATAATACTCATTACACTGTGTGTACATTATATGCAGCACACTGTGTATACATAATACTCATTACACTGTGTGTACATTATATGCAGCACACTGTGTATACATAATACTCATTCCACTGTGTGTACATAATACACAATACACTGTGTGGATGTGTGTACATAACTCATTACACTGTGATACATACTGAGTACAAAATACATATTACGCTGTGTGTAAATAACCTAATACACTGTGTGTACATAATATTTATATGTGTAAATAATACTCCTTACACTGAGTTACATGACACTTATAACACTGAGTGTACATAATACCCTTACACTGAGAGTACATGTTATTCATACACTTGTTAATAAAACGTACTCCACAAATATCAGCTGAGCTGCTATACCATGCATTTGTCATGCCCACATGACTTGAACTCTGGTCTGGGTACAGAAAGTGAACTTATAACACTTAATACACAGTTAACATAAAATAATGTAGATTACAGCCATTATACTGTGTGTACACAGTATTCAATATCGGCAGCCTGCAGATCCTCCCTCACAATCTCTATGAAAGAGATCCCTCTAGCCTAATGGCTAAAATGTACCCGCCCACAATAGCGGAACAACTGCCTACCTCAAAAATAGGACTCTCAAGCAAGTCCGACACGGTACAGCCTAGAATGCGAAAACGGCAACTATCGCAAACAGCTAGGTGCAGGAAACAAAACGACAGGTTCCAATAACACAAGCCTACGGGATATAACTAATAAAAAGGCAGGGCGCTGGAAAAGTTTTCTAAGTCAGAAGACTCTAACTGCACCATAAATGGCCCAGTCCCTCAGCAGTTATTAAAACGAGGGAAAATAAAACCAATACATAATGGCTCCTACCACAATATAAGCCATAAGTGTATGCAAACAGACCATGCAGGGAAATAAAATGGAACATATTACTGTGTGCACATAATACTGTTTCCTTTTAGAGCCAGTCCTCCATTGTGTTAAAATAGTCACAGAAGCGGGAAATCCCTGAATATGTAAACGCTCAGCCATAATCTTAGAGATCAGTATAAAAATCTATATTTTATGTCAAACACATACAGTGTCAAAGATCTGTCCTGTCCACAGCTCCAAAATGAATCCTTAACTAGGAAGAATCTCTCTCTAAGTCCTAGCATAGATCCACATGAGGATTAACCTGTTAAGTGCTGCTGTCCTTCCATACCAAGAAGGCAAAGGCTTGCTGCTTGATGCTGCTCCTTAGGTGTGGCAGGTACTTTACTCCCTGTCATGGACCTGGGGATTATGGGTAAGGGAAGTTACATTTAACAGCTTTGCTGGGGAGCTCTTTGCTTCCTCCTGCTGGCCAGGAGTTAAATATCCCACTAGTAATTGGAATGACGTCATGGACTCTCCATGTCATAGGAAAGAAAAGTTTTTAATCGTAGGCATGACTGATTCCTGTGTATCTTGTGTACCTTGAACCGGTAGCCACTTTGGGTAATTATCCCCACCTGGAGCCTGCGTATCCTGAACTGGTAGCCACTGTGGATGATTTATCCCCCCTGGAGCCTGTGTATCCTGAACCAGCAGCTGCTGTGGGTGATTACCCCTACCTGGAGTTAGTGAGCTGAGACACTGAAAGTTCCCATACTGTGTGACTCAGCACAGCTGAGTGCTTCAGGCTTTGTGAGTACAGAGGTTTATGCACTGAAATTGACCTCTTTTAGTAGGAGTACCACAAGGTTCTGTCTTGGGTTCCTTGCTTTTTTCGATCAACTTCTGACCTATGTCTCTCCATTCCTATTATTTATATTCATACATATACAAAAATAAAAAAAGAAAGCAAACCGCACCAAGTAAGTGGGTTCTAAAGTCTAGGATAATAGCACACTTATTCTAACGGTAAAAAGTAATCAAAAGCTAGAAAGATACATACAAAAGGTGCATATTTAATAATAAGTATCACACATATCAAAAGGAGAAAATGCAGGGTACCCCTAACATAATTACGGCATAGTAACACAACCGGTGCACCACACTAATCAATGCATGCTAATGAGAAAGACTGTCCCAAGCAGCAGATAAGCTTGTAGTTAGATGTTAAAGCTTAGTGAGCTTAATAGTGCAGGTAAAGTCTTGCAGAGTTAGTAACAGTAAACCCGGTTGTATACATGAAGGTGTAAGCCACGCTTCGTACCCTCACCAAAGGCTACAGATTGTTCACCTCATAACGGAACCATAGGAGTAAGAAAGCTCAATTGCACAGACGGACCGCTGCCAGAAGGATTTCCAGCGGCCCCGGTCTTTAGTACTACCTTTATCGTCAAACCAGTCTCCTAATCTGTATAGGTGGTAAAGCCACAGAGGGACTAAGGTTGAAGGGGATCCCCGGCATAGACTCGTAGCGACACATTCCCTCTCTTTCTGCCAAGACGTCTCACGTGCTGCCCCTGTGCTCTTTGAAAACCCACCTAACCAGAGTCTTACCATCTCCCCTCTAACTATTTTTCATCCTAAACATAAATCTTACCTTGATACAAATACAAGCTATGTGACAATTTACCCCAAACCTTATGTTTCTGCATCGTCGACCTGTAGACTGTAAGCTCTTCAGAGCAGGGCACTTGTTTTGTTTAGTCGGTTATGCATTTGTATCTTACCACAAAGTTTTGTCATTGGAAGCCCTAGTTTTGTACCCAGCACTATGGAATGTTGTGGTGATAAACAAATATAATAATTATAGCTGCTTCTCTGCTCCCCTGAAGATCTTCCTTAAAGGAACATTATACACTCATTTTTTCTTTACATAAATGTTTTGTAGATGATCTATTTATATAGCCCATACAGTTTTTTCCCCAAAAATGTACAGTTTTGCTTATTTTTAAATAACATTGCTCTGATTTTCAGACTCCTAACCAAGCCCCAAAGTTTTATTTGAATACCGTCAGCTACCTACTCCAGCTTGCTCCTGTTTGTGTAAATGGTCTTTTCATATGCAAAAGAAGGGGGTGGGGGGTGTCTGATATTTCCCACTTGCAGTGGGCTTTCCAAATACCTTTTAAAACAAAGCTAAACTGAGAGCTTCTAAGTACATTTTTAAAAAGTTTTATACTGGATTTTTATATCAATATCTGTGCATCTTATTCTTTATAGTAGTGTCTATTACATGCAGTTATATGAAAATGAGTGTATACTGTCCCTTTAAAGGAAATAAGCAGTTTTTCATTAGCAGATTCCAAATGACACCATAATATTAGAAATAAATAAATAAAAAAATTCAATGATAAACGAATCATTGAAAAAAAATTTTGGACAATAATAATTCAAACTTTTTGTGAAATTCAGTTTATTGTTTAAATTCGTTTTTTGGGTGCACAGCTTGTTGTTTTTTTTAGTCTGATTATTTAAAGGGACATGAAAGTAATACTTTTACTTTTATTATTCAGACAGACCATATTATCTTAATAGACTTTCCAATTTACTTCTATAAAGTATGCTTTGTTCTGTTTGTATCATTCTTTGCACTACTAGCAAAGCAAATCTGGTGATGCATATCTACCAGTATACATATCCGCAGCTACCAATGACCAGCTAGCTGACAGAATCTTACCTTGATATGCTTTAGAAATAAAGGATTTAAGAAGAACAAAGTACATTTGATAATAGAAGTAAATCTCCTATAATTGCATGTTCTGTCTGAATCATGAACGTTTAATTTCAACCCAGTTAAACTGTCTGTATTAAAACCAAATAAAGTCTAACAGTAACTGTTTAAAGGGACACTGTACCCAATTTTTTTCTTTTGTGATTCAGATAGAGCATGACATTTTAAGCAACTTTCTAATGTATTCCTATTATCAAATGTTCTTTATTCTCTTGGTATCTTTATTTGAAATGCAAGAATTTAAGTTTAGATGCCGGCCCATTTTTGGTGAACAACCTAGGTTGTCCTTGCTGATTGGTGGATAATTCATCCACCAATCAAAAACTGCTGTCCAGAGTTCTGAACCAAGAAAAAAGCTTAGATGCCTTATTTTTTCATATAAAGATAGCAAGAGAAAGAAGAAACATTGATAATAGGAGTAAATTAGAAAGTTGCTTAAAATTGCATGCTCTATCTGAATCACGAAAGAAAATTTTTGGGTTCAGTGTCCCTTTAACAGAAATGAAAGTCTTAAAATTTGCAGTTTCAAAAAAGTAGCACAACAATAAATGTTAATTACAAAAAATGCACATTTTTATATAAAATGTTTTCTTAACAGTTTAACCCTTGACCTATAAACATCTGTACTATATGGGATGAGCTTTAGGACCCTGATATAGCAATAGGCAAGTTTAAACTATGCCCTGATAAGAGAAGATAGGAAGTAATAATTGCTCTTCCCCTTTGACCAAGATAGTCTGACTTCTTATCCACTGACACAGTGTGAAATCAGGACGAAGCAGAAAGAATGAAGCGGAGAGAACATGCACAGAAGGGGGTGTCTGGGTCCTTATTGCAGAGCACGCAGGCGGATTCTAAAGGGGTCACAAGCCCTCCGGGCCGGACTACTAAAAGGAAAAAGAAGTGAGTGAATCAGTATAGTGACATCATTAATGAATCCCTGCAAATCATTAAACTGGCTGACTGTGGCACTTGTGAACTTTGTTCTAAGCTGCCACTACCGGGTGGTTTTGCTGTAAGCTACACGGATATTAACTAAAATGCATGGTGGATACATTTTTCTGTATTTTCTATTACTGTGGGTTTAAAATAGGCTGTTTGTTTTCTTAGGGTTGATTGAGCTAAAACTTACTTTCTGTCTACTGAATCTTAAAGGGATATTAAACAGTGATACTTTGGTAAAAACAAATATGTTAAAGCAAAGTAAACATACAAAGAAACAGACTGTGTACACAATAGCAAATAGCTTACTTGTTTTCTTGCATAATGAGTATTAGACATTCTCTTTGTAGCCTCTGCCCTCGGTGTGATAAGGGAGCTGACATGTTTGAAATGTAGTTTACATTCTGACTGATCTGGGTATGAGCAAATCTGACCCCCTGTTATATAGTCTATTCAGTTTATAGTAAACTATTTCATGTTATTCTAGAAGTTTCATGGCATCAGGCTATATAAACCTACCTGCAGACGTATCCTCCCCCTTGTAAGGCTGTGACAGGAAAGAATGGACATTGCACAAATTAAGTATAAGACACAACTTAGTGCTTTTTTATAACAACAGTCAAACAGACTGTTTAACATCCCTTTAATGCACATTAGAAACCTTCCATTCCCTGTTGATTGAACTAAGATTACTAGTAAAAAAAAGTATCTGAAACCAGGGTGCAGCACACACAGTGTCCCTCCTCACAAAATATGGATGTAGAAAAATTGTTTCTTTGTTCTATTAGAAAGCATTTCAAAATATATTATTTCTATATGGATCTATATATACCTATACCTGTATATCTATTCCTATAGATATAAGGTATAGATATGTATTTTACATTAACAGTATGAAATATATATGTGTGTATATATATATATATATATATATATAATAAAAAGTAAAAAAAAATCTGTGTGAAGAACATAGAAATGTAAAATATGCATAATGGGTATAGGGGTTCGTGATTTTAGGACTAACGCGGTTGGGTTAGCGCACATGAAGAATTGCTAACTTCAACGCGCATTCTTGAAATATTAAAAAATATCAATAATTATTAAAAATATTGATTTAAATGTATAGATATATTCTATGGATTATTTAGAATATTTTACAATGTGTATAATAATTTTAATATTTTTTATTAATATTTTTAAATATTTTATATTTAATATTTCAAGAATGCACATTGAAGTTAGCAATTATTCATGTTCGGTAACTCGACTCCGTTAGTCCCAGATGCGCGTTACGCATATTTTACATTCCTATGTTCTTCACATAGAAAAAAAAGTTATTTTATTATTAAATATATATTTCTATATGTATCTAATAATGATAATGTAAAATGCATATCTATACCTATATATCTATAGGAATAGATATACAGGTATAGGTATATATAGATATATATAGAAATATGTATTTACAATAAAAAGTACATTGTTATGTATATGAAGAACATTGGAATTGGACATTTTCATAACTCCTGTCGGGTTAGCAGGAGAGTATAGGTTTTTTTCAGTTGGCGCTCTCCATTACCTTCTATGGGAAGAAGAAGTTAACGTGGTTGCGATGTTAACGGGTCTCGCTCGCGCACAAACTTTTTACTCTTAAAGGGATATTCCAGCCAAAATTGAAAACCACATGGGTGCATTTCGGTATTGAACAGAATCAGTTTTGTAATATACATGCATTAGCAAAAATGCTTCTAATAAAAGCTATAGCTGTTTCAAAGGTGTATTTAAGTATGCACTGTGCACCAGCATTTTAAACACAGCACTTGCTCAGAGAGCCTAAGGTGTTTGTTCTATCTGGTAATGACTTAATTTGTTAATTGCTGAAATTGTACAAGCCCCAGTGATGATCTGATCAGCTGCATTATTTAAACTGTAGGTGTAGTGACAATATCTAGCTATGCTTCACATGCACGTGCAGAGAAAAATGTTAACACTAAAACAGTGATAACTTTTACTAGACACATTTTTGCCAATACATGTATATTGTAAATATGTTTCTATTCAAAGATGTAATTCATCTATGTGCATTTAAATTTTGACAGGAATGTCACTTTAACTTATAATAGGCGCGCTACCCGATGCACATAAAAGCCTTCATGTAGCGAAGTTTACGCTCGAGCAGGAGTGCTAATTAGTGCTCCACTCATAATCTAGCCTTATATTGTCTAATAGTATTTTTGTTAAGAATATAAAACAAATTTAAAGGGACAGTAAAGTAAAAATTAAACTTTCATGATTCAGATAGAGCATGCAATTTTTTAACAAATTTCCAATTCACTTCTGTTATCAAACTTGCTTCATTCTCTTGGTATCTTTAATTGAAGAGTAAAACTAGGTAGGCTCATAAGAGCTCAGGAGTGTGCACATCTCTCTAGTACTCTATGGCAGCAGTGTTTTGCAACATTGTATAACAAAGCTACAAATAATGTTGCAAAACACTGCTGCCATAGAGTACTAAAGACACGTGCACACTCCTGAGCTCTTATGAGCCTACCTAGTTTTACTCTTCAATCAAAAAATAACGAAGCATATTTGCTGATAAAAGTAAATTAGAAAGTGGTTTTAAACTGCGTGCTGTATCCGAATCATGAAAGTTTTATTTTGACTTAACTGCCCCTTTAATTATGCTGGTATTCTAATTATATCCATGTAGGAGTAATGTGATTATGTGCCAAGAATTTTGTGTTACTTGATATTTTGTTATTTTGTAATAATTTTGTAATTTTGTTTTGTAGAGAATAAAATATTAAAAAAAAAACAACTATCGGCTAGATTACGAGTTTTGCATTATGGCTGAAAAAGCCTCATAACGCTCCTTTTTCATTACCGCTGGTATTACGAGTCTTGCAGGTATTTCTGTACCACACTCTTTTTTGGATGTGATGCAACGTAACTACCGCAGCTTTCAAAAAGTCCTTTTTCAATGGGACTTCCATAGCGCCGTTATTACGAGTTTGCCTGGGAGGCCAAAAAGTGAGCGGTACAGTCCATAACTACAAGAGCCATACCGTAAACTGAAAGTTAATAGTTATGGGTTTTACGCTACAAAGCCGTAACATAAAACTCATAACTAAAGTGATAAAAAGTACACTAACACCCATAAACTACCCATTAACCCCTAAACTGAAGCCCTCCCACATCCATTTGCAAGTGGATGCAATGCTCTGCTAGCCTATTACATACACTGTAAAAATTTCGTTTGATTTACTGCATTTTTTCACTGTTTTTCAAATTCTGACAAAATTTGTTTCTCTTAAAGGCACAGTACCGTTTTTTATATTTGCTTGTTAACTTGATTTAAAGTGTTTTCCAAGCTTGCTAGTCTCATTGCTAGTCTGTATAAACATGTCTGACATAGAAGAAACTCCTTGTTCATTATGTTTAAAAGCCATGGTGGAACCCCCTCTTAGAATGTGTACCAAATGTACTGATTTCATTTTATGCAATAAAGATCATATTCTGTTTTTAAAAAAATTATCACCAGAGGAATCTGACGATGGGAAAGTTATGCCGACTAACTCTCCCCACGTGTCAGACCCTTTGACTCCCGCCCAAGGGACTCATGCTCAAATGGCGCCAAGTACATCTAGGGCGCCCAGAGCGTTTACTTTACAAGACATGGCGGTAGTCATGGATAATACACTGTCAGCAGTATTAGCCAGACTACCTGAACTTAGAGGTTAGCGAGATAGCTCTGGGGTGAGACAAAATGCAGAGCATACTGACGCTTTAAGAACCATGTCTGATACTGCCTCACAGTATGCAGAAGCTGAGGAAGGAGAGCTTCAGTCAGTGGGTGATGTTAATGACTCAGCAAAGATACCTGATTCTAATATTTCTACATTTAAATTTAAGCTTGAACACCTCCGCGTGTTACTTAGGGAGGTTTTAGCTGCTCTGAATGACTGTGATACCATTGCAGTGCCAGAGAAATTTTGTAGACTGGATAAATGCTTTGCAGTGCCGGTGTGTACTGATGTTTTTCCAATACCTAAAAGGTTTACAGAAATTATTAATAAGGAATGGGATAGACCAGGTGTGCCGTTCTCTTCCCCTCCTATTTTTAGAAAAATGTTTTCCAATAGACGCCACCACACGGGACTTATGGCAGACAGTCCCTAAGGTGGAGGGAGCAGTTTCTACTCTAGCAAAGCGTACTACTATCCCTGTTGAGGACAGTTGTGCTTTTTTAGAGCCAATGGATAAAAAATTAGAAGGTTACCTTAAGAAAATATTTATTCAACAAGGTTTTATCCTACAGCCCATTGCATGCATTGCCCCTGTCACTGCTGCTGCGGCGTACTGGTTTGAGTCTCTGGAAGAGGCTTTACAGGTAGAGACTCTTTGGATGACATACTTGGCAAACTTAGAGCACTTAAGCTAGCCAATTATTTTATTTCTGATGCCATTGTTCATTTGAATAAACTAACGGCTAAGAATTCTGGTTTTGCTATACAGGCGCGCAGAGCGCTATGGCTTAAATCATGGTCAGCTGACGTGACTTTAAAATCTAAGCTACTTAACATTCCCTTCAAGGGGCAGACCCTATTGGTTTTGAAGGAGATTATTGCTGATATCACGGGAGGAAAAGTTTGTGCCCTTCCTCAGGACAGGTCCAAATCTAGGGCAAAACAGTCTAATTTTCGTGCCTTTCGAAACTTCAAGGCAGGTGCGGCATCAACTTCCTCTACTTTTGCTCAATCCAAGACGGTCTGGAGACCAAACCAGACCTGGAAAAAAGGTAAGCAGGTCAAAAAGCCTGCTGCTGCCTCTAAGACAGCATGAAGGAATGACCCCCTATCCGGTAACGGATCTAGTAGGGGGCAGACTTTCACTCTTCGCCCAGGCGTGGGCAAGAGATGTTCAGGATCCCTGGGCGTTGGAAATTATATCCCAGGGATATCTTCTGGACTTCAAAGCTTCCCCCCCCCAAAAGGGAGATTTCACCTTTCACAATTATCTGCAAACCAGATAAAGAGTGAGGCATTCTTACACTGTGTACGAGACCTCCTAGTTATGGGAGTGATCCATCCAGTTCCAAAGGAGGAACAGGAACAGGGTTTTTACTCAAATCTGTTTGTGGTTCCCAAAAAAGAGGGAACCTTCAGATTGATTTTGGATCTAAAGATCTTAAACAAATTCCTCAAAGTTCCGTCGTTCAAGATGGAAACTATTTGTACCAACCTACCACTGATCCAGGAGGATCAATATATGACTACAGTGGATCTAAAGGATGCTTATCTTCACATTCCGATACACAAAGATCATCATCGGTTTCTCAGGTTTGCCTTTCAAGACAGGCATTACCAGTTGTAGCTCTTCCCTTTGGATTAGCTACAGCCCCAAGAATCTTTACAAAGGTTCTAGGGTCGCTTTTGGCGGTCCTAAGGCCGCAGGGCATAGCAGTAGCCCCTTATTTAGACGACATCCTGATAGGCGTCAAACTTCCAAATTGCCAAGTCTCATACGGACGTAGTACTGGCATTTCTGAGGTCGCATGGGTGGAAAGTGAACGAGGAAAAGTGTTCTCTATCCCCACTCACAAGAGTTTCCTTTCTAGGGACTCTGATAGATTCTGTAGAAATGAAAATTTACCTTGACGGAGTCCAGTTTATCAAAGCTTCTAAATTCCTGTCGGGTTCTTCATTCCATTCCGCTCCCTTTGGTGGCTCAGTGTATGGAAGTAATCGGCTTAATGGTAGCGGCAATGGACATAGTGCCGTTTGCACGCTTACATCTCAGACCGCTGCAACTATGCAGGCTCAGTCAGTGGAGCGGGGTTTACACAGATTTGGCCCCTCAACTGAATCTGGACCAAGAGACCAGGGATCCTCTTCCCTGGTGGCTATCTCGGGTCCATCTGTCCAAAGGTATGACCTTCGCAGGCCAGATTGGACTATTGTAACAACAAATGCCAGCCTTCTAGGTTGGGGTGCAGTCTGGAACTCCCTGAAGGCTCAGGGATCGTGGACTCAGGAGGAGTCTCTCCTTCCAATAAATATTCTGGAACTAAGAGCGATATTCAAGGCTCAGTTAGCAACTCTGAGGTACATCAGATTTCAGTCGGTCAACATCACGACTGTAGCTTACATCAACCATCGAGGGGGAACAAGAAGTTCCCTAGAGATGTTAGAAGTTTCAAAAATAATTCACTGGGCAGAGATTCACTCTTGCCACCTATCAGCTACCCATATCCCAGGTGTAGAGCACTGGGAGGCGGATTTTCTAAGTCGTCAGACTTTTCATCCGGGAGAGTGGGAACTCCATCCGGAGGTATTTGCACAACTGATTCTCCGTTGGGGCAAACCAGAACTGGATCTCATGGCGTCTCGCCAGAACGCCAAGCTTCCGTGTTACGGATCCAGGTCCAGGGATCCCAAGGCGACACTGATAGATACTCTAGCAGCGCCCTGGTCTTTCAACCTGGCTTATGTGTTTCCACCGTTTCCTCTGCTCCCTCGACTGATTGCCAAGATCAAGCAGGAGAGAGCATCAGTGATTCTGATAGCCCCTGCGTGGCCACGCAGGACCTGGTATGCAGATCTAGTGGACATGTCATCCTTTCCACCATGGTCTCTGCCTCTGAGACAGGACCTTCTACTTCAGGGTCCTTTCAACCATCCAAATCTAATTTCTCTGAGGCTGACTGCCTGGAGATTGAATGCTTGATTTTATCAAAGCGTGGCTTCTCCGAGTCAGTTATTGATACCTTAATACAGGCACGAAAGCCTGTCACCAGGAAAATTTACCATAAGGTATGGCGTAGATATCTTTATTGGTGTGAATCCAAGGGTTACTCATGGAGTAAGGTCAGGATTCCTAGGATTTTATCTTTTCTCCAAGAAGGTTTGGAAAAAGGATTGTCAGCTAGTTTCTTAAAGGGACAGATTTTTGCTCTGTCTATTCTTTTGCACTAGCGTCTGGCAGATGTTTCAGATGTTCAGGCATTTTGTCAGGCTTTAGTTTGAATCAAGCCTGTGTTTAAACCTGTTGCTCCACCATGGAGCTTAAACTTGGTTCTTAAGGTTCTTCAAGGAGTTCCATTTGAACCTCTCCATTCCATAGATATCAAACTTTTATCTTGGAAAGTTCTTTTTTTTTTTTTTTTTGGTAGCTATTTCCTCGGCTCGTAGAGTCTCTGAGCTATCTGCCTTACAATGTGATTCTCCTTATCTGATTTTTCATACGGATAAGGTAGTCCTGCGTACCAAACCTGGGTTCTTACCTAAGGTGGTATCTAACAAGAATATCAATCAAGAGATTGTGGTTCCATCCTTGTGTTACACAATCTGGACGTGGTCTGTGCTTTAAAGTTTTACTTACAAGCTACTAAAATTTTTCGTCAAACATCTGCTTTGTTTGTTGTCTACTCTGGACAGAGGAGAGGTCAAAAGGCTTTGGCAACCTCTTTTTCTTTTTGGCTAAGAAGCTTAATCCGCTTAGCCTATGAGACTGCTGGACAGCAGCCTCCTGAAAGGATTACAGCTCATTCCACTAGAGCTGTGGCTTCCACTTGGGCCTTTAAAAATGAGGCTTCTGTTGAACAGATTTGCAAGGCGGCGACTTGGTCTTCGCTTCATACTTTTTCAAAATGTTACAAATTTGATACTTTTGCTTCTTCGGAGGCTATATTTGGGAGAAAGGTTTTACAGGCAGTGGTTCCTTCCATTTAAGTTCCTGCCTTGTCCCTCCCTTCATCCGTGTACTTTAGCTTTGGTATTGGTATCCCACAAGTAATGGATCCGTGGACTGGATACACCTTACAAGAGAAAACACAATTTATGCTTACCTGATACATTTATTTCTCTTGTGGTGTATCCAGTCCACGGCCCGCCCTGTCATTTTAAGGCAGGTAATTTTTAAATTTAAACTACAGTAACCACTACACCCTATGGTTCCTCCTTTCTCGGCTTGTTTTCGGTCGAATGACTGGCTATGACAGTTAGGGGAGGAGCTATATTACAGCTCTGCTGTGGGTGTCCTCTTGCAACTTCCTGTTGGGATGAGAATATCTCACAAGTAATGGATGATCCGTGGACTGGATACACCACAAGAGAAATAAATTTATCAGGTAAGCATAAATTGTGTTTTTTCACTCATACCGCTAAACCCGTAATCTAGCCATTAGATAGCTACAATGTAACTATTAGTTATATTGTAGCTAGCTTAGGGTTTATTTTATAGGTAAGTATTTAGTTTTAAATAGGAATTATTTAGGTATTAATAGTAGGTTTTATTTAGATGTATTTTAATTACATTAAAGTTAGTAGGTGTAAGGGTTATTGGTTAATAACTTTAGTATAGTGGCGGCGACATTGGGGCGGCAGATTAGGGGTTAATAAGTCTAATATAGGTGGCGGTGACATTGGGGGCGGCAGATTAGGGGTTACTAAGTGTAATGTAGATGGCGGCGACATTGGGGCGGCAGATTAGGGGTTAATAAGTGTAGGTAGGTGGCGGCGACATTGGGGGCGGCAGATTAGGGGTTAATAAGTGTAGGTGGGTGGCGGCGATGTTAGGGGCGGCAGATTAGGGGTTAATAAGTGTAAGGTAGGTGGCGGCGACATTGGGGGCGGCAGATTAGGGGTTAATAAGTGTAATGTAGGTGGCGGCGATGTCAGGGGCGGTGTTTAGACTTGGGGTTTATGTTAGGGTGTTAGGTGTAAACATAACTTTTGTTTCCCCATAGGAATCAAGCAGTATGACAGGTAATGAATTGAACACTGATTACCACTGCCTAATGTTTTTAAAACAATAATTGACAGGAACTTCCTAACACTTTTATTGCAATAAAAAAGTTGAAAGTGTGATTTGAGCCATGACTTTATTTATGTATTCCTTTATTTTTTGCTATTTATTAATTAAATTAAAACTGACTTATTGCAGGGTTGACAAATAGATTGTAATGGTAAAGGATATTGAAAGGACATTCGGGGTGGACTGGAATCTGAGCCACAGTTATTAAAGGGATATTCAAGAGGAATTTGAAGTTGTTTTTGCAGAATTATTATTATTATTTTTTTTTTTAAGAATGTTTATGCTAAAAACTATCACTTCTACAGAAACTTAAACATGGGGGTAACCTGCTGCAGATACATTTGCAGGTCACATACTCCCTGATAGGAACATGTCCTCATAAGTTAAAAAAATATTTTAGGAAGCATTAGAAGCCAAAAGGTCAACTTTACTGAAAAAAACCAAGAACACTATGTATAGGAACAGATAGATGTGATGTAATTATGTCACTCTATAAAACAGGCATCATTAGTAATTATAGCTCAAGAAGCTGTTCCCCTTTTTTTAAAAATAAATACATATAATAATTGGTATTTCTGTATAAACCAGCTTTTCTGTCCCTGTGAACTAGTGAGCAATAGATACTTGGGTATTAGTTGCACTTCCTGTTAATATATGTATATCTACATTTTTAAAATGTTTAAAGGGACATTAAACACCTTGAGATTTTTATAAATAAATTTTAGTTATTTGCAATGAAACAACTTTGCAATATGTTTTCATTATTTATTTTGCCCCCTTTTGTGTAATTTAGCTCTGAAAATTGAGCAATTTCTAATACTCAGAACTTGAAATGCACCTTGCTTACTTCTCAAGCTAATCCTGCTACATAGCAGCAGTTGTTTGCCTTGTTGCCTGTGGTCTAAAGCCCAGATTGACTCCTCCAAATAAGGCAAATGGTTGGTGAGATTTGGTTATTGATAAATAATTGCAGTAAAAAGAATGTTAATTTGTGTTTACTGTCAGTTTAACTGCTCCCATTTCATAGACATGAAAAACATTGAGTAAAATGTCCCTTTAATAAATATAGCTTAGGGGAGAAAGTGGAGAGAGGTGATCTGTTAGAAAACTTTAAGGGTTAGATTACAAGTGGAGCGCTATTTAGCTCTCCCACTCGAGCATAAACTTCGATAGAAGTAATCTTTTTGGGTGCACGGGATAGCGAGCGTATTACAAGTTGAAAGTAAAAGATTTGCACTTTCGCTAATTTCAGGACTTTAGATTTTGCGACTGTGCTAATGCATTCGCTCCATGACTTCAATGGAGAGCACGGAAGAAAAATACACTTATTGATCGCTTGTTAACCAGACAGGTTTCTAATATTCTTCACATACAAGAATGTGTTATTTTTATTTTAAAGGGAGAGCCTACAATATAATTGTTATTGTTTTAAAAGATAGATAATCCCTTTATTATCCATTCCCCAGTTTTGCACACCCACCATAGGTTTTTTACTTCTGTGATTACCTTGTACTTAAGCATCTTCTGACCGCCTCCTGATCACGTGACTTTTAATTTATTATCAATTGAGTTGCATTTAGTGCTGTGTTGTGCTAAATCTTAAATAACTCCTTGTGTGTGAACACAATGTTAACTATAATACTATATGGCCCACATGAGCTAGCAGTCTCCTGTTGTGAAAAGCAAATACAAAAGCATGTGATAAGAGGCTGTCTATAGTGGTTTAGAAACAGGCAGAAATGTAGAGGTTTAAATGTTATAAAGTATTAATATATCAATGTTGGTTGTGCAAAGCTGGGGAATGGTTAGCAAAAGGTATTATCTCTCTTTTTAAACAATAACAATTTTAGTGTAGACTGTCCCTTTAAATACACATTTCTATATTTCTATCCATATATATCTATACCTGTATATCTATTCCTATATAGGTATAGATATATATTTTACATTAACATTATCAGATATATACAACTACACGTGAGTTTTGCATACAGTACATACTAAGCCTACATAAATAGTGTGGGAATGATGGGGGCCATGGAGTGGGGGGGGGTCTAGACAAAGAGGGTTTTTCATAGCATATCTTTTGTTTTGCCTTTATAACAGTGTTGTTAGGAATTCCGAGTCTTCCCTCTCTCAGATCAGCATTTCAGAGAACTTAAAGTGACACTGTACCCAAAATTATTCTTTCATGATTCAGATTGAGCATGAAATTTTAAGCAACTTTCTAATTTACTCCTATTATCAAATTTTCTTCATTCTCTTTGTATCTTTGTTTAAAATGCAAGAATGTGAGTTTAGATGCCGGCCCATTTTTGGTGAACAACCTGGGTTGTCCTTGCTGATTGGTGGATAAATTCATCCACCAATAAAAAAATTGCTGTCCAGAGTACTGAACCCAAAAAAAGCATAGATGCCTTCTTTTTCAAATAAAGATAGCAAGATAACAAAGAAAAATTGATAATATGAGTAAATTAGAAAGTTGCTTAAAATTGCATGCTCTTTCTGAATTACAAAACAACATTTTTGGGTTCAGTGTCCCTTTAACTCTCACATATATTAACTCATTGTATAGTATTCTAACAAGTACAAGCTATTCTAATTTAAGTTAAAATGAGGATAGAAAAATGAATTCAGAAAGGAAAGAATACTGATCTTTTTTTATTAAAAATATAGTTATAGTTTATGTTTTTGTAATAATTCTAGAACTACATGAATGTGATTAATGTATGTTTTTAAGAACTGGAATATGGATATTGTGTATCAAAAATAAGGTATGGAAATAATTTGTGCATGTTTTTTTTTTCTTCTTTTCTATAATCCTTCTATCCTCTAATAAAATAATATTAACAGCGGAAAAAAAACTATCAGATATTTATTTATATATATATATATACACTATATATATATATATATATATATATATATATATATATATATATATATATATATATATATATAGACTCCAAGTAAGTGCACTCTCACTCGCCAACCCAAACGCACACCAGGGTGCTTAGCAGGGTATTCTATCGGGGTAAAGATAAGCACTCACTGGATTTAAATAAGTACTGCCAATAAATAGTTGTTGTATTTAAATCCAGTGAGTGCTTATCTTTACCCTGATTATATATAAATATATATATATATTTAATAATAAAAATGATTTTTTTTAATGGGAAGAACATAGGAATGTAAAATATGCATAACACTCTTCGGGTTTCACAATGCAGGTCTAACGCTGTGTCTGGTTTACGCACATGAAAACAACAATTAACAACAAACAACAATTATTAAAAATGATTATAGATACTGTTATATTTATATAAATATATATATATAAATATATATATGTGTGTATATATATATATATATATATATATATATAAATATATAAAAGCATTTAGGTTTCATGTCCCTTTAAGTGTTATTGTATTCCCTTGAATACCATTTCTGTATTTGACTGTACCGACTCTATTTGAAGTCTATTCAAAGCTTTATTAAATCCCTTAATGGGATATAAAGGAGTAATAACACAATGCACTTTGTGTTTCGCAATGTAGGTCTAAAGCGTTGTCAGGTTAGCACAATGAAAACTTTTTTTTTTTTAAGGCACGTTATTGAAATATAAAATATTTTAAAAATAATAATAATTATTAACAATTATTATGTATACTGTAAAAAATCTAAATAATCCATTATATATATATATATATATATATATATACAGGGAGTGCAGAATTATTAGGCAAATGAGTATTTTGACCACATCATCCTCTTTATGCATGTTGTCTTACTCCAAGCTGTATAGGCTTGAAAGCCTACTACCAATTAAGCATATTAGGTGATGTGCATCTCTGTAATGAGAAGGGGTGTGGTCTAATGACATCAACACCCTATATCAGGTGTGCATAATTATTAGGCAACTTCCTTTCCTTTGGCAAAATGGGTCAAAAGAAGGACTTGACAGGCTCAGAAAAGTCAAAAATAGTGAGATATCTTGCAGAGGGATGCAGCACTCTTAAAATTGCAAAGCTTCTGAAGCGTGATCATCGAACAATCAAGGGTTTCATTCAAAATAGTCAACAGGGTCGCAAGAAGCGTGTGGAAAAACCAAGGCGCAAAATAACTGCCCATGAACTGAGAAAAGTCAAGCGTGCAGCTGCCAAGATGCCACTTGCCACCAGTTTGGCCATATTTCAGAGCTGCAACATCACTGGAGTGCCCAAAAGCACAAGGTGTGCAATACTCAGAGACATGGCCAAGGTAAGAAAGGCTGAAAGACGACCACCACTGAACAAGACACACAAGCTGAAACGTCAAGACTGGGCCAAGAAATATCTCAAGACTGATTTTTACAGATCACTGTAACACATTTTTTACACTTTTTTATATTTCTTACACCTTTTTGTGCCATCATTTTTGAGAACATTTTTTACACTAGATTGTGTACACACTAGTTCATTTTGATCACATTTTTGATCACTTCTGTCGTTTTTGTGTTTCTTTTTACCTCTGATATATTGTTCACACATGATATATTGGTCAGCTGCATCCTTATTTGCATAAGATTGTATTTCCTATATCAGTGGAAACTATTCCACCAACCTGTTGTACCGGTTTTTATATGATTATATGAAGCAGAGGGTAGTCTAGTCCAATTATATCTACCACTCTCTGTATACTATCTTGGGGACATTTTGCCCTTGGAGGAATATTTTCCCCTTGGAATTTTATGTACTATTATCATTTCTAAACTGTTTTTATATATATTTTTTTATGTACCATGGATCCATGTTTATAGATTGAATTTGTGATTGTAATAAATTGTATCATATCTTTTACATTCCTCTATTCTATTGTCTTACTATCACAATAGCCTCTGTAGCTAGACATAGGCACTCAGCCCTCACAAAGGGTTCTATCTACTAAAGGGTGAATACATTTCTCACACATACACACTAGACCTTGACTTAACTGGCGCTCCTCTCTAAACCTCTCTGACAACAGTGAGTCTTGATGGGCCAGATGGATGGGCAGAGAGCTCCAGTCTGACTCAGACGCCGGCAAGGTGGAGGTGGAGTACTGGTTTGGGCTGGTATCATCAAAGATGAGCTTGTGGGGCCTTTTCGGGTTGAGGATGGAGTCAAGCTCAACTCCCAGTCCTACTGTCAGTTTCTGGAAGAAGTCTGCATCCTTCAAGAAAAACATGATTTTCATGCAGGACAATGCTCCATCACACGCGTCCAAGTACTCCACAGCGTGGCTGGCAAGAAAGGGTATAAAAGAAGAAAATCTAATGACATGGCCTCCTTGTTCACCTGATCTGAACCCCATTGAGAACCTGTGGTCCATCATCAAATGTGAGATTTACAAGGAGGGAAAACAGTACACCTCTCTGAACAGTGTCTGGGAGGCTGTGGTTGCTGCTGCACGCAATGTTGATGGTGAACAGATCAAAACACTGACAGAATCCATGGATGGCAGGCTTTTGAGTGTCCTTGCAAAGAAAGTTGGCTATATTGGTCACTGATTTGTTTTTGTTTTGTTTTTGAATGTCAGAAATGTATATTTGTGAATGTTGAGATGTTATATTGGTTTCACTGGTAAAAATAAATAATTGAAATGGGTATATATTTGTTTTTTGTTAAGTTGCCTAATAATTATGCACAGTAATAGTCACCTGCACACACAGATATCCCCCTAAAATAGCTATAACTAAAAACAAACTAAAAACTACTTCCAAAACTATTCAGCTTTGATATTAATGAGTTTTTTGGGTTCATTGAGAACATGGTTGTTGTTCAATAATAAAATGTATCCTCAAAAATACAACTTGTCTAATAATTCTGCACTCCCTGTATATATATATATATATATATATATATATATATATATATATATATATATATATATATATATATATATATATATATATTATTCTGAAAGAGCATATAACTTTAAACAATGTTCCAATTTACTCCTATTATCAAATTAGCTTAATTCTCTTGTTATCCTTTGTTGAAAGAGCATCACTACTGGGAGCTAGCTGAACACATCAGGTAACCCAATTACAAGATGTATATATTAGGAGCTAGCTCCTAGATATGCTTTTCAACAAAGAATACTAAGTGAAGGAAGCAAATTATATAATAAAAGTAAAATGGAAAGTTGTTTAAAATTGCAGGCTGTAGTTGAATTTGTTAGTTTAATTGTTACTTTATTGCCCCTTTAAATATAGGAAGATTAGATGGGTCTTCTGTTTTTTTGTATCTAGCATCAAATGTATGTTTCTATGTTTAAAACAATGATGCACCCATATTAATCACATTTGTGTTTTATAATTGATGTTGTACAGTGCTATAAATATTTCATATTACAAATGGTCTTAAATAACAACTTTTACTCTGTTACAGATTTTCATCCCGCTTGGTTTCCTTCCTAAAACTGTTTGCCTTGGCTCTTCTAATTATCTACATAAGCATTCCGTTCATCATTCGACTTTTTCCTGTTCTGCTGGCCAAAGTGGTTTTTTTAAATATAAGTAAGTGTATTTCAATAAAATAAAATGACCATAACACATAACATTTGCAAAAGGGATATTAAACAGATAAAGGGATATTACACTCAGAATACAATTCTCCTTAAAGGGACAGTAAAGTCAAACTTACATTTTCATGATTCAAATAAAGCATGTGATTTAAAACCACTTTCCAATTTACTTCTATTATCAAATTTGCATTGTTTTCTTGATATCCTTTGTTAAAGAGTAAAGATAGTTAGGCTAATAGAATCTCAGCGTGCACATGTTTTTAGCAGTCTATGGCAGCATTATTTGTAACCTATGTATAACTTTGCTATAAACAATGTTGCAAACACTGTTGCCAGATGGCTAGACAGATGTGCACACTCCTGAGCTCACCTAAGATTACTCTTTAACAAAGAATATCAAGAGAACAAAGCAAAATGATAACAGGAGTACATTACAAAGTTGCTTAAAATGTCATGCTCTATCCAATCCACTGAAGTTTAATTTTGACTTAACTGTCCCTTTAAGTCTTATTTGTAAAATGTACTTTGAATGTGGATAGCAAAAAGTGATATTAAAATGCTGGGAAAAATAACAATAGAATGGTTCCTACTCACCATGCTATTGGTTTTCCACCTGTGCCTGCTGATCTCTTCACAGCAGTTCTTATATCTTAAAGGGACAGTCTAGTCAAAATTAAACTTTCATGATTCAGATAGGGCATGTAATATTAAACAACTTTCCAATTGGCTTTTATCTTTAAATTTGCTTTGTTCCCTTGGTGGTATTTTTGAAAAGATAAATCTAGGTAGGCTCAAACTGATTTCTAAAACCGTTGAAAACCGCATCTTAGCTCAGAGCATTTTGAAAGTTTTTCACAGTTAGACAGTAATAGTTCATGTGCGTCTCATAGATAGCATTGTGCTCACTACGGTGGAGTTATTTAGGAGTCTGCATTGATTGGTTAAGCTGTATGTCTGTTAAAAGCACTGAGATAAGGGGGCAGTCTGCAGAGGCTTAGATACAAGGCAATCACATAAGTAAAACATAAATTAATATAACTGTGTTGGTTATGCAAAACTAGGGAATGGGTAATAAAGGGATTAAAGGGACACTGAACCCAAATTCTTTCTTTCGTGAATCAGATAGAGCATGACATTTTAAGCAACTTTCTAATTTACTCCTATTATCACATTTTCTTCATTCTCTTTGTATCTTTATTTGAAATGCAAGAATGTAAGTTTAGATGCCGGCCCATTTTTGGTGAACAACCTGGGTTGTCCTTGCTGATTGGTGGATAAATTCATCCACCAATAAAAAAGTGCTGTCCAGAGTTCTGAATAAAAAAAAGAAGCTTAGATGCCCTCTTTTTCAAATAAAGATAGCAGAAGAATGAAGAAAAATTGATAATAGGAGTAAATTAGAAAGTTGCTTAAAATTGCATGCTCTGTCTGAATCACAAAAGAAAATATTTGGGTTCAGTGTCCCTTTAACTATCTTTTTAAACAATAAACATTCTGGTGTAAACTGTCCCTTTAACCCCTAACAGGTGACAGTTGGTTAAAAACTCCACATCTTCATAATCGGCTCTGCCCTTATGGAGCGTAGGATTCTTCTTGCCCTCTATGACAGCAGCAGTGCACATTCACAGATCAGTGATGATGTTGGCTCTTTGACAGATGTTTGTTCACGTCTGGTTAGCATGTCTGATACAGAATGGAATCTTTACAGTTTTCTAGCAGCTGCAATGCTTGAACTAATGTATAATATATATATATACATACAGGTACATATTCCCAGATCCCCTATTTTCCTTACCTGTAAGCCACAAAAATATTTAAAACATGATATATAACTACCTTTAGTTACATGTATAAGCTGTATTATGGCATGTAAATATTACCTAAATGACATAAGATATTGTTGTTTACACTTGGTTCCATCCCTTCTCCCAACTGTCCCATTTTAAAGATGCAGATATTCCAATATCCAAACTATTCCAAAATCCAAACCTTTTTCTTTTAAACCATGGAAAAAATAATTGGCAACCTGAAGCAGATGATACAGCTGTCAAAAACATCACTGATCTGCTAATGTGCATAGCTTCTGTCACAGGGTGTAAGAGTACCTAAACTCCAAGATGGTGGCACCCAGTATAAAAATGCTTAACTTCATCAAGAGCGGTTTAGCAGAGGACTTCAGGGACAGGAGGAAACACCATATCATGGCGTGAATATTAACTATGCTCTTGTGCCCGTACCCAGCAGTTCAATGTCTCTTTAACTTGGGCAGTAGTGTTTTACACTGGCCAAAGAAAAGCCGTTGAGTATCTGGCAAGATCCAGAACTTTCTCTAATTGATCACATAATAGGAGATAAATAAAAACATAATCAAGTGACTTTTTAAAGGGTACATCCCTAGACTGCAAACTAACAGAACAGGCAATTAAAGGTAAATTGTAAAATTCTTGTAAAACTTCGCTCTCAATCGTAACAAAAAAAGTTGAGTTTTGACTTTATTATCTCTTGAAGTTTTATAATGTGCTGCACAGTAACACACATGCATTTTCCCACACTTTAAATGTGTTCACTTGGTTTAACAAATTCTGCATTGTGTGGAGTAAGGTGACTCCTTTGTGTATATTAAAATAGCTGCAGGCGAAATTTGTTTTATGCCTAAACACAATACTAACTTCTGTTGTTTGAGAAGTGATTCTTATCTCTCTTGGCTGAAGTTGTCACCCCGAATTAGGGCTAAGGATAAAAAATTCCCAGCCTGCTTATGATATCACTATTTTACATGTTTCTATGTTTTATCTGTTCTTAATATCAACAATTAAAGGGACATTCAACTTTAACATACAATATAATTATGTGCACTGCAGTAAAAATACCACTGGCATTACGAGTCTTGCAGATTTAGGGGCACCGCACAGGGGTACAGCCTATCCCGTCAAGATTCGTACCGCATTCTAAAGTCAGTAATTATGAGTTTTACGCTACAAAGCTGTAGCATAAAACTCATAACTAAAGTGCTAAAAAGTACACTAACACACATAAACTACCTATTAACCCCTAAACCGAGGCCCTCCCGCATTGCAAACACTAAAATAAAATGATTAACCCCTAATCTGCCGCTCCGGACATCGCTGCCACTAGAATAAACTTATTAACCCCTAAACCGCCGTACTCCCGCCTCGCAACACTAGTTAAATATTATTAACCCCTAATCTGCCGTCCCTAATGTCGCCGCCACTATATTAAATTTATTAACCCCTAAATCAAAGTCTAACCCTAAAACCCCCTATCTTAAATATAATTAAAATAAATCTAATAACTAAATAATTCCTATTTAAAACGAAATACTTACCTGTAAAATAAACCCAAAGCTAGCTACAATATAACTAATAGTTACATTGTATCTATCTTAGGGTTTATTTTTATTTTACATGCAAGTTTGTATTTGTTTTAACTAGGTAGAATAGTTACTAAATAGTTATTAACTATTTACTAACTACCTAGCTAAAATAAATACAAATTTACCTGTAAAATAAAACCTAACCTAAGTTACACTAACACTACACTACAATTAAATAAATTACCTAAATTAAATTCAATTAAATAAATTAATTACAATTGGTTAAATTACCAAAAAAAAACAACACTAAATTACAGAAAATAAAAAACAAATTACAAGATCTTTAAACTAATTACACCTAATCTAATAGCCCTATCAAAATAAAAAAAGCCCACCCAAAACAAAAAAAAAACCCCTAGCCTAAACTAAACTACCAATAGCCCTTAAAAGGGCCTTTTGCGGGGCATTGCCCCAAAGAAATGAGCTCTTTTACCTGTAAAAAAAAAATACAAACAACCCCCCCAACAATAAAACCCACCACCACACAACCAACCCCCCATATAAAACCCTAACTAAAAAAACCTAAGCTCCCCATTGCCCTAAAAAGGGCATTTGGATAGGCATTACCCTTAAAAGGGCATTTAGCTCTATTGCGGCCCAAACCCCTAATCTAAAAATAAAACCCACCCAATACACCCTTAAAAAATCCTAACACTAACCCCCTGAAGATCCACTTACAGTTTTGAAGAGCCGACATCCATCCTCAACGAAGCCGGGAGAAGTCTTCATCCAAGCGGCAAGATGTCCTCAACGAAGTTGGCAGAAGTGGTCCTCCAGACGGGCAGAAGTCTTCACCCATACGGCATCTTCTATCTTCATCCTTCCGAGGCGGAGCAGGTCCATTTCAAGATATCCGGAGCGGAGCATCCTCTTAAATCAACTACATGTTCTTGCTGAATAAAGGTTCCTTTAAATGACGTCATCCAAGATGGCGTCCCTTAGATTCCGATTGGCTGATTTCTAGCAGCCAATCGGAATTAAGGTGGAAAAAATTAACTTCAATCCTATTGACTGATCTAATCAGCCAATAGGATTGAGCTTGCATTCTATTGGCTGATTGGAACAGCCAATAGAATGCGAGCTCAATCCTATTGACTGATTGCATCAGCCAATAGGATTTTTTCTACCTTAATTCCGATTGGCTGATAGAATTCTATCAGCTAATTGGAATCTAAGGGACGCCATCTTGGATGACGTCATTTAAAGGAAACTTTATTCAGCAAGAAGCCGTCGATTGAAGAGGATGCTCCGCGCCGGATTTCTTGAAGATGGACCCGCTCTGCGTCGGAAGGATGAAGATAGAAGATGCCGCCTGGGTGAAGACTTCTGCCCGTCTGGAGGACCACTTCTGCCGGCTTCGTTAAGGACATCTTGCCTAAGTGGATCTTCAGGGGTTTTTTTAAGGGTGTATTGGGTGGGTTTTATTGTTAGATTAGGGGTTTGGGCCGCAATAGAGCTAAATGCCCTTTTAAGGGCAATGCCCATCCAAATGCCCTTTTCAGGGCAATGGGGAGCTTAGGTTATTTTAGTTAGGGTTTTACTGTTGGGGGGTTGTTTGTATTTTTTTTTTTTACAGGTAAAAGAGCTGATTTCTTTGGGGCAATGCCGCACAAAAGGCCCTTTTAAGGGCTATTGGTAGTTTAGTTTAGGCTAGGGTTTTTTTATTTTATTTTGATAGGGCTATTAGATTAGGTGTAATTAGTTTAAAGATCTTGTAATTTGTTTTTTATTTTCTGTAATTTAGTGTTTGTTTTTATTTGGTAATTTAGCTAATTGTATTTCATTTATTTAATTGTATTTAATTTAGGTAATTTATTTAATTGTAGTGTAGTGTTAGGTGTTAGTGTAACTTAGGTTAGGTTTTATTTTACAGGTAAATTTGTATTTATTTTAGCTAGGTAGGTAGTTAGTAAATAGTTAATAACTATTTAGTAACTATTCTACCTAGTTAAAATAAATACATACTTGACTGTAAAATAAAAATAAACCCTAAGATAGATACAATGTAACTATTAGTTATATTGTAGCTATCTTAGGGTTTATTTTACAGGTAAGTATTTATTTTTAAATATGTATTATTTAGTTATTAATTGTAGGTTTTATTTAGATTTATTTTAATTATATTTAAGTTAGGGGGTGTTAGAGGGTTAGGGTTAGACTTAGGTTTAGGGGTTAATAAATTTAATATAGTGGCAGCGACATTAGGGACGGCAGATTAGGGGTTAATAAATGTAGATAGGTGGCGGCGATGTTAGGGATGGCTGATTAGGTGGTTAATAATATTTAACTATTGTTTGCCATGTGGGAGTGCGGCGGTTTAGGGGTTAATATGTTTAATATAGTGGCAGCGATGTTGGGAGTGGCAGATTAGGGGTTAATAAGTGTAGGTAGGTTGCGGCGACATTGGGGGTGGGAGATTAGGGGTTAATAAATATAATGTAGGTGTCAACGATGTTGGGGGAGCAGATTAGGGGTTAATAAGTATAATGCAGGTGTCGGCGATGTCGGGGGCGGCAGCCGGCAGATTAGGAGTTAATAAGTGTAAGATTAGGGGTGTTTAGACTAGGGGTTTATGTTAGGGTGTTAGGTGTAAACATAAATTTTGTTTCCCCATAGGAATCAATGGGGCTGCGATACGGAGCTCTACGCTGCTTTTTTGTCGGTGTTAGAATTTTTGTTTCAGCCAGCTCTCCCCATTGATGTCTATGGGGAAATCGTGCACGAGCCCGTACAACCAGCGCACTGCTGACTTAATTTTACACTGCTGACACAATTTTGCTCTACGCTCACTTCTTGCCTTTTAACGCCGGGTTTAGAAAACCTGTAATACCAGCACTGTAGGGAAGTGAGCGGTGACAATAACGTGCAAGTTAGCAATGCATCCCTCATAACGCAAAACTCGTAATCTAGCAGTTTGTATTGTCTGCATCTTCTGTAATTATGTTTATTTTAACACCCCCCCCCCCCCCCCGAGAGGCTGGTGTGCATGATGCAGACCTCTTAACCCTGCAACATGATATATAGTGATTGTTTGATCAGGGCAGGAGCTGGTTTGCTCTGAAGTGGCACAGCAAATGAAATAAAGATAAACACATGGAGCATGTATGTCCACAGGTTAAACATAAAGTTATCTTAGGTCAGTGATATAAACTTACACTCTCTAAATCTAAATCTTTAGCACATGTACATTTTGCATTAGATGTATTATTCTTCTTCTTCTTCACAAGCTTCCTAATTCTACTGGTGTTAAATATTACTATTTATTTATACAGTTTTATAATGGCCACGGTTCTTCTGAGATATTTGTTTCTGATAATCTGATTTTATTTGCAACCTGTTTAATAAGCAAATCTTTACTAGTATGTTATATATATATTACTATTAACACTTTGTATCACTCCCCCCCCCCCAGTAAGGGCTCCATATTTTGTGGATTTCACTCAGCCAGAGGTGTATTTAAACCACACTACAAACTTCTACCTCACAACTGAAGAAGGAGTTACAGTTGGTGTATGGTGAGTGGGGAAATTCAGTTGATTATGCAAACAGCCTTCTTAGCAATAAATTAATAGCACTATTACCGGGAAATTACTAAAGATCTACAAACAGAATTTTGACTCCTTTGTGGAACACGTTATAGAGGCAGTAGTTTACTAGTCCAAATGTACAACCAACATTACACGAGTCACAGTTAGTCCTAGCTGTCAGCAATCAAGTGAGATTAGGTATGTAACTAGCTGGTTATGTGATTTTGCAGCATTAGGTGACAGATTTTGCTATTTGGTCAATGGGGAATGTGAGCTAAACAAAACAAAAAACAAGAGTAAGATATGGTATAGCAAAAACCAGGGCAAACATAATAATTATATCCTGAAATTGATTCCATAATTAATGGAGAATTACATTTTGAGGTGTTTTTCTCTTTAACTGCTAAATAGACAAGATATTGTATGCCCCTTTAACTGCTAAAAGCAGGATACTGTTGTATGCCCCTTTAAATGCTAGAGAGGCAAAACATTGTTGTATGTCCCTTTAACTGCTAGAGAGACAAGACATTGTTATATGCCCCTTTAACTGCTAGAGAAGCAGGGCATTGCTGTTGCCTTCACAGGTATAGGATTTCAGACGCTGCAGTTATTGTTGCCGTACATAGAATTAATGTCCCAGTCAGTCTGTGTAAAACTTACATTTTTGCAGAAAGCCTCTTTGTGGATAGACTTGATACGTTTTCTCTGTTTATTAAAATCACATTATTGCATTTCAGGCATACTGTTCCTGTCAGCAGGGGGGACGAAGCAAGAGGGAAAGACCAGCACTGGTATGAAACTGCTCTGTCGGATAATAATCCAGTTATAATTTATCTCCATGGAAATGGCGGTACAAGGTAATTACGCATTCAAACATGAAATTACTAAGTCCTATTTTATGTGCTGCTTTATTATTTCCATCATATTATGTAGAGCTGATAAAGGGTGAGTCTGTGACACAATTTATATTAGTACAATATGGGTTCATATTAAATCAATGTTAAAAAAAAGTGAAAAATACTCATTTCTACTTTCACTATTTTTGCATTACGTTTTACATTATTTTAATTAGCTCCTGGAATTAGTGGATATTAAAGGGGCAGAGTGTGATCCACTCTACCTGCTGGAGTGTATGAAATTATTTACAAAATAGCTCCTTTACCTTTTTGTCATTTGAAATAACTGCTAAAACCGCTATATGTATAGAAAATCTATGTGAACAAGATCCAGCAGAAAGAAATTTGCCAGAGGGGATGTGAAAGATAGGTACTACTATTCATTTTCAGTTAACTCAGAGATAAGATAAAGAAGCATTTGTGTTTAAATAGAGTGATAAGATAATGATATCTGTTCTACTTGCAAGCTCAGCTCATTTTAATGGGTTATGTTTCATGCAGCATAAACAGGTAGTTCATATGCAAAAATAAACCTAAAGGAGTAATTTTTCATACATGGTATACTGGTAATTCATATAACAAGTGAAACATTGTTTCCAACTCTAAAGAATTTGAGCTTTAAAAATAAATAATAATAAAAAAAACAATAATAATAATAATAATAATAATAATAAATGAAGACGATTGCTGCAGGACTAATATTAAATTCCAGCTAACAAATACTAGGTACTAATGAAGACTTAGGGGCCGAATCATCAAGCTCTTAATGGATGCCTTCAGGCTCGTCGGAAACAGAAGTTATGAAGAAGCGGTCTAAAAACGAATACGTTGATTGACACCCCCTGCTACCGACCGAATCTGCAGGGGGCAGTATTGCACAAGCAGTTCTGGTGAACTGGTGGTGCAATGATAAATGCCGACAGCGTATGCTGTCAGCATTTATCGATGTGCAGCGGATACGATACGCTACGCTACATCGAATCATGTCCGCTCGCACTTTGATAAATATGCCCCATAATCTATGTTTTACAAGAAAATAAAACAGTTTGTCTCATCCAAAAAAAACTTTGCTTTCCTTTAGAGCAGTAATGAATGATTTCCTAACACAAGGCAAATGAATATTTTAGAAACCTTAAAGGGACACTGAACCCAAATTTTATCTTCTGTGATTCAGATAGAGCATGTGATTTAAAGCAACTTTCTAATTTACTTCTATTATCAATTTTTCTTCGTTTTCTTGCTATCTTTATTTGAAAAGGAAGGCATCTAAGCTTTTTTTTTGGTTCAGTACTATGGACAGCAATTTTTTATTGGTGGATGAATTTATCCACCAATCAGCAAGGACAACCCAGGTTGTTCACCCAAAAATGGTCCGGCATCTAAACGTACATTCTTGCATTTCAAATAAAGATACCAAGAGAATGCAGAAAATTTGATAATAGGAGTAAATTAGAAAGTTGCTTAACATTTCATGCTATATCTGAATCAAGAAACAAAAAATGTGGGTTCAGATTCCCTTTAAGGCCGCATATAGTTAAATTAAATGAAACACACAAATAATATATTTCCCAAAATTGTCCAATCTCACTGGGTCAGATTTAGGTGAGATTATAGCAAAATACCCTTTGTCTGCTGTTCTACTCCCATAGGGCTCTTTCTACCATGTTTTTTACCCACACAATAGAAGTCACAAAACACAAACATTTAGTTTGCCCTTTTTCGTGGGCACTGGAAAAACTAGAGCTTTTTTTATACATTTATACACGTATATTTGCAGTGTTGTGTACATATTTTTTTGTGTATGAATTTTGTTGATCTGGGCTAACATTATGGTTTAGCCCCTTAGTTTTGCACACGATCTCCTGTAATTGGAGTTTGTTCTGGGGGAGGGGGCTGAAAGCCTTTATAAGTCTGTTTATTTGCACTTTTTGATTGTCAGAAGAAGGGACGCTAGAGGTCCCGAAACGTCACTAAATAAATTTATCACCTTGATGTCAAAAGTCCAGTGAGTGCTTCATTTTGTTTGTTGCTATATATATATATATAGGGCCAGATTACAAGTGGAACGTTATTTAATACTCCTGCTCGCACACTAACTCCGCTAGTAGTAAGGTTTTTTTCGTGCTTCGGGTAGCACTCGCATTACAAGTTGAAAGTAAAGGTTTTTGCCTTCGCACTAACCTGATGCGCACAAAAAGCCGAACTTCAAATATGATGATGCCGTTAACGTATTCCCCCATTGAAGTAGATGTAGCAAAAAAAGGTGGGAAAAAACGTAGCACCCTACTCGCACGCAAACCCAATCACATATTCTCAAGTGCACTAACCCGATACGAAAATATTAATATTTGACATTCCAATGTTCTTCACATAGCAGAAAATTTCAGTTTTTTCACAAATACATATTTCTACATATATCTGATGTTTTTTTTGCACAAATATATATTTATATCTCTTTCTCTCTCTCTCTCTGTATATCTATATATATCTATATCTATATACATGATTAGATAGAGATATATACAGATATATGTATGTGTGTATGTATATATATATATATATAAAAATACATAGAACACATTCTGCTATGTGCAGAACATTGAAATGTGAAATATTTACAGTAAATACACAGTATAACACTTTATTAATTATGAGTATTGCATAAATATGTTTTTTTCATGTTTTCTTCTTCTGCTTAACTGCAAAGGGCTCCAGTGCACATATATATAAAATGTAGAGAAAATAACCCATTGTGTAACCCATTTACAAATCTAGACAAGTCAGAAGACTTGTTTTTCCCACAGAAACTCTCTGAATACATTGTTTCCAATGCAGCAAAGGATTATGGGTAATATACGCAAATGAGGTTCATAATGACTCACTTTTTTACTTTTAGCCTGCTTTTTAAGGCAGACTTTGCTTTACGCAATAGCATCACCGTATTACACAGCTTTTAAGCTTAGCTAGGGTTAGTACAGTGATTCAGACCAATCCGAGGACAGCTGTTTCGTAAATATATATGTCTTATGTGTGTATATATATATATATTTGTGTTTATATTTGTATATATGTCTGTAAATACAAATATACACATATAAATACATCTGTACACACATATAAACATATACTGTATATATATATTTACACACATACATAAATACACATATTTAGACATGTATATGTATGTATCTCTAATTTAAAGCCCTTTGCCTGCTGTTTTCAACACCTGAGATCTCATATATTTGAGCCCTTATAACTTTATTGTGCAATATTTTTAAAATATTTTTTTTTAGATAATGTTATTATGAGTGTGACTGTACTTTGTAATGTATTTTTAATGTGTTTTGTGCAACTTTTTTGTTTTGAGAAACAGTTAATCAGAGCTCTGAGGATACGCTATCCTGACGTGCGTTAACTTTAATTGCGGTCAATAAACCACATTTACTTTCAATTTGTAATACAAGTGCTACACCCGAGGCGCACAAACACCCGCCATAAACACTTTTTCGTTCACTCATAACAGAGCGCCACTTGTAATCTGGCCCAAAGTATTTATTTTTTATTTATTTTTTAAGAGCGCATGAAATCTTTACTAATAGTCTAGTTTAGTCAATGGGACTAAAGGGACACTCAAGACAAAATACACTTTTATGATTCAGATAGAGCATGCAGTTTTAAGACACTTTCCAATTTACTTCTATTATTAAATTTTGCACAGCCTTTTTACATGCACACTTTCTGGGGAACAAGGTCCTACTGAGCATATGCACAAACTCACAGGGTATACGTATGCTAATTTGTGAATGGCTGATGTTTGTCACATGATACAGGGGGCCGGAAAATGGGAGAAAAAATAAATTTGTCAGAAAAACATGTACTGCTTATTTGAAATCTAGAGTAGGTGTTATTGCATTGTCCTTTTATTATGCACTTGTTAAGTATGCAATTCTACTGCATTTAGAGGTTCTTTAAGTGATTTATTAATTTACAGTTCACTGTATTGTTTAATGGATTAATTGTTTTATTTTATATCTCTTACAGGGCTATAGATCATAGAGTACAGCTGGTAAAGGTAAATACCAATTACGAGATAGATGCTGCTCCATTCATTATAGTTTAGAGTAACTAATAATTTGACAAAGTACAAATGTTTATGAAAATTTATTGTGCAAGATATTCACAAAGGAAATCAGGCAAATAATACCTAAAACATTTTAACAATAAATGCAATATTTCAGTTGAGCTATTTTAGCCTTAGTGCTAGGTTCTGAATGTGCCATTTCTTATTTAAGGATTCTATGTCAGTTGTAATAGATGTCATTAAAAACATTGTTCAGTAGTGTTTAGCATAATAAACAATTTGCACTTTTTTTTTTTAAACAAATCACCAAACTTATTTCAAATATATATTTTCTTCTTCTTGATGAAGCAACAACCGACAGCCCACACAAACGGGCCGTCCGACATGCCGCTCAACAGACCTATCGTAGCACACTTATTCAAATATGGAAATCACTTTATTCAGCGCCGTTAATAATTGTACCATTAAACTGAAGTATCAATAAGCTGTAGAACATCTGATCATGTCACACGCATGTGTACTGGTGGTGACAGCCAGGTAGAGATAAGAGAGGAGTGGGATGGGCTGGCTAAACCAATGAGTGTGGAAACTATTAATAATATCAAATACACCAATTAGACCCTATTGAAATTATTGGGGAGAGAAACTGTCTTCTGGTTTTTACCATTTACAAGGTTTAGAACATGTGCCCCAGGGGCTTTGTAAGTCACCAAAAATATCTGGGGCTTAAACCCACAACAACTCACAGTAAGTGGAATCACTGCCTACAGGCACAGGGTGGTGTACAAACAATTTAGATATTAGTATTACTCTTCATTATTTGCAAAACAGATGTCAGTTAATTCAAATCAATTATAGACAATAAATCTTTAATGATGCATTAAAGTTTTATGGATTTTTACTTTGTAAGTAAAACATATACCATTGGGTCATTTTGCAATTTTGAATATAATGTCTTAATTTTATTCTAATGTTACTTCTTTTGACAGATTTTAAGTGCAGCTGGATTCCACGTGTTATCAATTGACTATAGAGGTATGCGGCCACCAAACCCAACTAGTGAAAGTGATAAATTATATTGCCAGGGTCTTAAGACACCTACTGTATATTTTACTACTGTTTCAGGTTTTGCCGATTCCACTGGTGAACCAAGTGAGGAGGGAGTAACCACAGACTCAGTGTATATATACGAGTGGGTAAAGGCACGGACCAGGGGAAGTCCTGTTTGTTTGTGGGGGCACTCTCTGGGGACTGGGTAAGTTTTGGAGAGAAAAAAAAAAGTTTTGTTTGTATATATATATATATATATATATATAATTGTACAGCTAAATAATGTGTGCATATCTTTTTTGAAAAGCAGTAATCCAGGAGGCATATGGCTCAGACCATACATACATGTAACAGGCATAAATTATGTAATATTATTAACTTGGGGGTCACAATTGAATGGTTATTTCTAATGGGCCTTTTTATTTGAAGCTTCAATTGTCCGCATCATATGAAATAAATATACTGCTGAGTGCTCTTCTCACTGAGGGCCTGATATTCAAAACCTCACCACTCAGGTGAGATATTCTAAGAAGTCTCATTGGTGTGGCGAGGCCCTTAAAAAAATCCAATAAGAAACACAAATTTTATCTTGTGAAATATTGGACTCTTACATTACAATAGATTTTGTGTAACTTCTTTCCATGCCAGCTGGTTATAAATATCAGGCCCTGAGGGCCTAAGGATAACAAATTCGCCAGCATGAAGAGAAATCACACAAAATATTTTGGGGCTTTTTTAAGCATTATATTGCAATGTATGTGTCTCTTCTTCACACCCAGAACACTATATAGCTAGATAAACAGCGCTTTTCTAAAATGATTTGAGGGACCTCACTGTAATGACAAGATGTCTTAGATCATCTCACCAGAGCAGAAAGCTTTAGATCACCCGGCCCCGAATGATAAATGGACCACAGTGTGTAACAGTATGGAACCAAGATGCAAAACATTTTACTAAGCATCAGCTAAAACATTTGTTAATCTATATACATAACTCCCAAGCAAGAATATTTATACTCTTAAAGGAAAATGTTTTATCATGCATATGAAAATAAACATTGGTTAAAGGTGGCAAAAAACATTTGTTAAAGATGGCAAAACTATTTTTTTACTGGAAGAAAGCTGTTAAAGTTTAATTTTAATCTAGTCCAGCAATATCACTTTTACGCTTCCTACCAATGCGTATTGGCTAATACAAACAACTCCCAACACTTTATTGGTGGAGGCAGACACGCCTTTTTTTGAGCCTGTTGCTTTGTTTAGGACAGGAACATTCATTTTTCAAACATCAAAAAAACGAATTCATTTTTAAAAGTACATTAAACTACTGGGCACAACTACCCTAGAATGGTTACTACTCATTTTGATATTGCTTTTCCTCTGGTTGCTGCAGCTCTCTTTAAAGCCATGTTGCGATTTTTACAACTGAAATGTTGTCCGATGCTGAAGCTCCGCCTCTTTATACTGGGCGCCGCCATCTTGCAGCACAGGTATTCTAACAGCCTGTGAAAGAACCATTGTGCATTTACATGTTGTCAACTTTTTCACAGCTGTATAATGTGCTTCACGTTAGGGTGCATGATACAAAGCAGGAGCTGTACATTTTGCAGTGGCTGCATTGTTCTATAGTAATGCTGAGGGCTTTTTAAAATATATTTGTGAAACTATAAAACTGTGTAAAAAAAAAAAATGCAAAAAGGTACAGATCACATGATGTATGATGCACACTATCTCCAAGCAAATGATACAGCTGTAAAAAATAGGCAACATTACTGATCTGTGAGTGTGCACTGCTACTGTCACAGGCTGTGAGAATATCTGAGCTCCAAGATGGTGGCGCCTAATATGAAGAGGCGGAGCTTCAGTATCTGGCATCTTTAAGCTATTAAA
The DNA here is from genome assembly GCF_027579735.1 of Bombina bombina. Classification (NCBI taxonomy): domain Eukaryota; kingdom Metazoa; phylum Chordata; class Amphibia; order Anura; family Bombinatoridae; genus Bombina; species Bombina bombina. The sequence goes on along the minus strand of NC_069499.1, from coordinate 139,158,369 downwards.
AGAGGAAGAATAATTTGAAAAGAGCTGCAGGAACAGGATGACATGCAACAACATGGTGAGTAGTTACTATTCTTTTGTAGTTGTGTCTAGAAGTTTAATGTCCCTTTAAATAGCCTGTTTTAGATTAAAGGGACAGTATACGCCAATTTTCATATAACTACATGTAATAGACACTGCTATATGCACAGATACTGATATAAAAATCCAGTATAAAACCGTTTAAAAAATTACTTAGAAGCTCCCAGTTTAGCTCCGTTGAAGATGTTAGCTGTAACACCCACTGAAAGTGGTTGTATAGCAAAAACAGCATACACTCCCCCTCCCCCTTCCTCTGCATATCTGCATATGAAAAGGCTCTTTACACAAACAGGAGCAAGCTAGAGTAGGTAGACATCAGTATACATCTAAATCTTTGGGGCTTGGTTAGGAGTCTGAAAATCAGCGCAATGTTATTTAAAAATAAGCAAAACTATATCTTTAAAAAACAAAAACTGTATGGGCTATATAAATGGATCATCTATAAAACATTTATGCAAAGAAAAATCTAGTTTATCATGTCCCTTTAAGTAAAGAAAGGGTAAATAACTAGAATATCCCTTTATGACACAGATCCTAACATAATGTAACAAATATTTAGACTTTCACTGTTGCAAGTAATGTAAACATAACCTGATTTCTACATAAACACTTCCACTGCAGATACATCTGTATCCCCTTCTCTCATGAACTAAGGAAACATTTGGTGTAACAAGCAAAATCATAAATACTAAACTGCCTATTGTTAATCTTGTAACTATGGATACTGTATACAAATTAATGTAATGTAATCTCTTTGATTGCTATACAGAATTCATTTTACAAGTATGATTAAGCACTTTATGTGTTTGTTTTCCTGTACATAGATATGTTATATATATTTTTTTAATACAGAGTGGCAACCAATGCAGCCCGGAAGCTCCAGGAAAAAGGTGAGGCAAAATACATAAGAAATACAAGTTAAAGGGACACTCAAGTCAAAATGAAACTTTCATGATTCTGAAAGCACATCATTTTAAGACTCTTTTCAATTTTCTTCAATTATAAAATTTTGCACAATCTTTTTATATGCACACTTTTTGAGGCACCCACTCCTACTGAACATGTGCACAAACTCACAGGGTATACATATACTGTTCTGTGATTGGCTGATGTCTGTCACATGATACAGGGGATTGGCAAATGGGTGGGGGAAAAAATTGCCAGAAAAAAAATCTACTGCTTTTGTGAAATTCAGAGTAAGTGTTATTGCATTGTCTTTTTATTATGCACTTGTTATTAATCATGCAATTCTACTGTATTTAGTGGTCCTTAAGAATGAATAAATACTGCTGCTGCCTTATTTGCAGTGGGTTACATGCACATTAATGGGACATTAAACAATAAGGAATATATTATGAGTGGTGCGCTCATGGTTGTGTACGAGTGATAAGGGGTTTATCGTGGCTGGGGAGGTTACGATCGGAAGCTGTTTGGACCGGTGTTTTTCTTGTTTATCGTTGCACTCATCAGAAGTAGTGTGTGAATTACGAGTTGAAAGTAAATACGTTCGCTTGAGTGCAAATGAATTTAACTTGCGTTGGGTTAGTACGACTTTAGAGCTCTGGTTAGCTGTTATGCCAGGCAAAAGTGTCACAAAACACATCAAAAATACATTCTTGATATGATTTACTGCACAACTGTAAACATGTCACTGTCAGGGACATTAAACTGCTATGTACAACTACAAACTATGTTATTGCACGTCATCCTCTTCCTGCAGCTCTTTTCAAATCCGTTTTCCTGTTTTAATAGTTTAAAGGTGCTAGATACTGAAGCTCCGCCTCTTTGCAATGGGGGCCGCCATCTTGGAGCTCAGGTATTCTCACAGCCTGTGACAGTAGCATTGTGCATTTACAATATCAATGAGGTTGTCAGTTTTTTCACAGCTGTATAATGTGCTTCAGGTTAGGGTGCATGATACAAAGCAGGAGCTGTACATTTTGCAGTGGCTGCATTGTTCTTTAGTAATGCTGAGGGCTTTTAAAATATATTTTGTGTAACTGTAAAACTGTGTAAAAAATGCAAAAATGTACAGCTCACATGATGTATGATGCACACTAACTCCAAGCAAATGATACAGCTGTATAAAATGTGTGCACTGCTTCTGTTGCAGGCTGTGAGAATACTTGTGCTGCAAAAAGGCGGTGCCCAGTATGAAGAGGCGGAGCTTCAGTATCTGACACCTTAAAAGTGAATGTAAACTTGAGCTTATTAGCTCAAGTCATACGATAGAAAAACAACTAATCGTTGTCGTCCCCCCGACGATTAGTTGATTGCAGATGAGTCATCTGTCAATCAATTGCTTAAAGTGATGGTAAACTCTCCCCTTTTTAAAATCAGATCTGGAATGTAAGCGCTATTTTAGATGGAGTTGTATTCATCATGTGCAATGAAGATGCGCTATAACTTTGTTATTAATATAGATATGAAATTCAAATACCCCACGTTACACCACCCACTACAAAAGTCAATTTTCCTGTCAGCTAAATGATTGAATTACTCTCCAATCAATGCTCTAGCTACAACAAAAGTGCCATATGGGGAGAGCGCTGATTGGAGAGTTTACCATCACTTTAATATGGCGACCAGAGGATTGGCTCTTATCCTTATAGCGTTTCATGTTAAATATCTCTGAAGATAAGTATATACTAAACATTTATTCAATCTCATTCATTTTTTAAGTTCTATCGTATGACTTGAGCTAATAAGCTCACGTTTATATTCAATTTAAGTTATTAAAACAGTACAACTGGTACACTCCCCTAAAGATATCGGAGAAGCTTTCATGACCTACTATAGTAAGTTATATAATTTAGATTCCTGCCCAGACAGTATTAAAGCAGACAAACACACTATTTCAGACTTTTTGACTTCTCTCAATTTTCCACAGCTAGATGACCAAAAAACTGAACTCCTCAGTGACCCCATAACCTCTTCTGAAATCAAAAACAGCTATCAAGTCACTCAAGCTGCACAAAGCACCTGGCCCAGACGGCTATACCCCTCTCTTCTTTAAAACCTATGCCACTCTTCTAATTCCTTACTTACAGGGACTGTTTGCCACGACTTTTGGGATGGATTCCAATCAGCCAATAGGATTGAGCTTTCATTCTATTGGCTGATTGGAACAGCCAACAGGATTTTAGCAGCTCTAATCCTATTGGCTGATTGAAATCTTTCAGCCAATAGGAATGCAAGGGACGCTATCTTGGATGGCGTCACTTGCATTGAAGTCCCAGTTTACGGCGGCGACCGTATGAAGAGGATGCTTCGCGCCGGATGTCTTCAGGATGGACTCGCTCCACGCCGGATTGATGAAGATAGAAGATGCCGCCTGGATGAGGACTTCGCCGGATGGATGAAGATAGAAGAGGCCACCTGAATGAAGACCTTGCCGCATGGATGATGACTTCGCCGGCTGGATGGATCCTTCAAGCGGGACTTCAAGAACTGTAAGTGGATTGTCAGGGGTTAGCGTTATGGTTTTTTGGGTCGGTTTTATTTTTAGTTTAGGATCTGAGCATGTAAAAGAGCTAAATGCCCTTTTAAGGGCAATGCCCATACAAATGCCCTTTTCAGGGCAATGGGGAGCTTAGGTTTTTTTGATAGTTATTTTATTTGGGGAGGTTGGTTGTGGGGGTGGTGGGTTTTACTGTTGGGGGGTGTTTGTATTTTTTTTTACAGGTTAAAGAGCTGATTTCTTTGGGGCAATGCCGCACAAAAGGCCATTTTAAGGGTCGTTGGTAGTTTATTGTAGGCTAGGGTTTTATTTATTTTGGGGGGGCTTTTTTTTATTTTGATAGGGCTATTAGATTAGGTGTAATTCTTTTTTATTTTTGATAATTTGTTTCTTATTTTTTGTAATTTAGTGTTTGTTTTTTATGTAATTTAGTTATTTTTATTTTTAGTAATTTTAGTGTTTATTTTTTTTGTGTTTTAGTGTAAGGCAGGTTAGGTTTTATTTCACAGGTAAGTTTGTATTTATTTTAACTAGGTAGTTAATAAATAATTAATAACTATTTACTAACTAGTCTACCTAGTTAAAATAAATACAAACTTACCTTTGAAATAAAAATAAAACCTAAGCTAGCTACAATATAACTATTCGTTATATTGTAACTAGCTTAGATTTTATTTCACAGGTAAGTATGTATTTAGTTTTAAATAAGTATTATTTAGTTAATAATTGTAACTTTAGCTGTATTTTAATTATGTTAAAGTTAGAGGGTGTTAGGATTAGGGTTACGTTAAGGTTAGGGGTTAATGTATTTATTTAGTGGTAGTAATGTGGGAGGCCAGAAGTTTAGGGGTTAATAACTTTAGTATAGTGGCGGCGACATTGGGAGCGGCAGATTAGGGGTTAATAACTGTATGTAGGTGACGGCGATGGGGGCGGCAGATTAGGGGTTAATAACTGTATGTAGGTGGCGGCGATGTTAGGGGCGGCAGATTAGGGGTGTTTAGACTTGGGGTTTATGTTAGGGTGTTTAAACATTAGTTTTATTTTCCCCGTAGACATCAATGGGGCTACGTTATGGAGATTTTCATTCCACGATCGCAGGTGTTAGGCTTTTTTTTGCTGGCTCTCCCCATTGATGTCTATGGGGAAATCGTGCACGAGCACCTCAAAACAGCGCTTGTTTTGGGTGCGGTATGGAGCTCAACGCAACCATTTTGCCCGCACAAGCCTGCTTTTTTAGAACTCATAATACCAGCGCTATAGGGAGGTGAAATAACGCCGGCGGTCGTTAAAATCCCTATATCGCTCAAAACTCATAATCTAGCTGTATGTCTTATATCTGTTTTGTTGTTTACTGTAACCTCAATAAAAAAATATTTAAAAAAACAAACAAAAACAAAACAGTACAACTGATTTGAAAAGAGCTGCAGGAACAAGATGAAATGGAATAACGTGGAGTAATTACTATTCTTTTGTAGTTGTGCATAGCAGTTTAATGTCCCTTTAAGTGAGATGACATGATCTGCTCTTGTCATGTATTTGCTACACCATGTGATACATTTGTATGGCTGCCTATTTAAAACCCAGGTATTATAAGCCAGGATAGACTCTAAACCTGAAAAGGAAGACAAAGTCAATTCATTTGTGATTTTCTAAATTAGGGAATTCTGCTGATGGGGTTATACTTGAAGCTCCTTATACCAACATCCGGGAAGAAGGAGAACATCATCCTTTTGGCAAAGTAAATACAAATCGTTTTTGTTATTGTGATTTCATTACTGGAAAATTAAAAGGGCATGAAACCCAAAATGTTTCTTTTGCGATTCATATAAAGCATAAAGTTTTAAACAACGTCCCGATTTACTTCTATTATATAATTTGCTTTGTTCTCTTGTTATGCCATTTTGAAAAGCATACCTAGGTAGGCTCAGGAGCTGAGGGCTAGCTGCTGATTGGTGGCTGCACTTATATCCCCCTGGTCATTGGCTTACCAATATGTTCAGCTAGCTCTCAGTAGTGAATTGCTTTTACTTCAACAAAGGATACCAAGGGAATGTAGCACAATTGATAATAGAAGTAAATTGGAAAGTTGTTTAAAATTGTATTCTCTGTCTGAATCATGAAAGAATAAATGTGGGTTTTATGTCCCTTTAAGCCCCCATGATAGAAGATATAACAACAAGGGGAATGTCTACTATGGCTATTAAACTGGATATTTAAATGGTAAATTAAAAAAATGCATCAATCATGTCTATTAAACAAAATCATACCCCTTGTCTGAATTCATAGACTAACTTATTTTCAAATTTATGATACATAATTTGCTATATTACTTGTTACTGGGCTAAACAAGGCTACCCAAGGTCATTATGTTGCAAACTGTCAATTGTTTTACAGTTCATTATCTAATTATCTCTGCCTGAAGCCAATTAGGGATAGATATGGTACAGGGTTAGGCTTGTGAAGTTTACCATGTGATCTTTTAGTTTTTAGCACTGGAAAACTCTTAATTTTTAGGAAAATTACAGGAAAAGCAGAGAGAATAAAAAATAAAAGTGAATTGCCAAGTTTTTCCCCCTAAACATAATTAAACCTTTTATTAGATTTTGCATGTAATGTTTATTTAATCTGTCACATTTATAAATTCGTGTCTGCACTCTATCTTAAACAGATCTACCACTTATTCCCGGGATTTGGATATTTTTTCCTGGACACATTTGGACTGAACAATATTTTTTTTCGAAATGATGAAAAGTATGTATGTTTGTCCTCATTTCTTGTTCTTATTTTTTACATAGTATTTTTATGTTTAAAGGGGCAAGAAACCCAAAAGGTTTTTTTCACGACTCAGATAAAGCATACAATTGTACACTTTCCCATTTGCGTATTTTATCAAATTTGCTTCATTCTATTGATATCATTTGGTCAAGGAGCAGCAGTGCGCCAATATCTGCACAGCCACCAATCAGCAACTAGCTCACAGTAATTCAACTCTGCTCCTGAGCCTCCTTTCAACAAAACATACCAAGAGAATAAAGCAAATTAGTGGTGCTCAGCTAGCTCCCAGTAGTACATTGCTGCTCCTTCAACAAAGTATAGTAAAAGAACAAAGCAAATTTGATAATATAAGTAAACTGGAAATTTGTTTAAAATTGCATGCTCTATCTGATATTTTTTACTTTACTGTCCCTTTAAGTAGTTCTTAGTCAGCAACTACAGCTTGGAACGTACCCATTTCAATCAAAGGTGACCTGTATTATATGTATTTTATTAATTAAAAAACGAAAACCTCAAACATTTAGTTTTGTATTTAATTCATAATTTGTCTTTAATTGCAGTGCTAAAATTCTATCCAGTCCAATCCTTATCCTGCACGCAGAAGACGATAATGTTGTCCCTTCAACGATGGCAAGAAAGGTAAATTACATTGTATTGTTAAAAAAGGACCAGAAAATGTTTGAAAATTTCAACACTGACTAATCCTCTCTAATGGTTATAGTCATGAATTAATATTATTTCACTGTGACATGCATATAACTGCCACAAGCAAGCAAAACAAATACCTCTGTAATATGAAATGCTAATGAGGCTCGCAGCTTGACAAGGTCACATGTGAGGCTTAGAACCTTAAAGGGACACTCAAGTCAAGAACACTTTTATGATTCAGATAGAGCATGCAGTTTTAATATAGTGTCCAATTTACTTCAATTATTCATTTTTCTACAGCCTTTTAATATTCACTCTATCTGGTGAACAAGATCCTACTGGGCAAGCTCACAGAGTATACGTATACTAGTCTGTGATTGGCTGATATCTGTCACATGATAAAGGTGACCGGAAAATGGGAGAAAAAATAAATGTGTCAGAAAAAAAAATCTACTACTTATTTGAAATTCAGGGTAGTTGTTATATAATTGTCTTTTTATTATTCAATTGTTAATTATGCAATTCTACTGCACTGTACTGTAACCCCGCCCCCCTCATTTTGTTTGTTTGTATGTCCTTTAGAAAATGGGTGGTGGTTTCAATGTGCAAGACCAGCTATTTCAAAGATATAAGTAGACCTAAAGATGCAATTTCCCCTATATTTATAATCTGCACCAGGCCATTGGAAACACATTTTACATTGCATTTAAAAAGATATAAAACGTAAAGCATTTTTCAGTTTTGAATAGAAGCATTTTTTGCAATATACTTTGTATTAAAAAAAAAAAGTAAAACCTGTCATGAAAGGGACACTACATATTAAAATTAATTTGTGCTTTGGAGTGCAGAAAATGTTATAACATTAGAAAGTATTAGACTGCCCCCTGCTGGATACTTTATATAGACACCTGGCTGGCAAACATTTCTATGGAGAACATGGGTGCATATTAATCCCAGTAATAGGTGACCAAAGAAAATGATTCATTAAAACCCAGTGGATTCTTGTTTAATCAATCCCATGTAGTTCCTCATAAAACCTCACAAAATTCTGATGCTGCGTGTGGTACAGCCAATCACAAGGCTTTCCATCCACTCCATTCACAAGAATCAGTGCTTTCATCTCAGACTGGTCAATCAGCCGGAGTATAAAATATATTACAATTTGCTTTGATAATTTTTACTGAGTATGTAAAATATATTTTATATTATTTTTACTTTATACTGTCCCTTTAAAAGCCTTTAAACTACATGGGTGCACCTTCATTTTTAAGAGAGCCTGCAGGTGTTTATATTGCATTGTTAAAAACAAATCCATTTTAAAGGGATATGAAACCCAAATTTTTTTTCTTTCATGATTCGGACAGAGCATGCAATTTTAAGCAACGTTCTAATTCACTCGTATTATTATTTTTTATTTCTTCTCTTGATATCTTTATTTGAAAAAGCAGGAATGTAAACTTAGGAGCCGGCCTATTTTTGATTCAGCACCCTGGGTAGCGCTTGCCGATTCCACCACGGCTCCAAAGCTCACATTCCTGCATTTTCAAATAAAGATAGCAAGAGAACTAAGAAAAATGAATAATACGAGTGAATTGGAAAGTTGCTTAAAATTGAATCATGAACGAAACATTTTGGGTTTCATATCCCTTTAAGCATAATTAGATATGAAGATATGATTGGGAAAGCCAATCTTAAAGGGCCATTAAGGTGAAAAATTGTCATGCCCTATATGTGCGGACCAGCAGTTCTTTGGGACTCTCAAGTGGCTCTTTGTGGGAGTTAAACTCACAAAACTGCAAGGTTGGTAGTGCTACAATTATATGTTCTAATGAATCAGAGCATGCACTTTTTGCATTAACCCCTTAAGGACACAGCCATTTTTCTATTTCTTTCCCTTAAGGACCAGGGCTATTTTTACATTTCTGCGGTGTTTGTGTTTAGCTGTAATTTTCCTCTTACTCATTTACTGTACCCACACATATTATATACCGTTTTTCTCGCCATTAAATGGACTTTCTAAAGATACCATTATTTTCATCATATCTTATAATTTACTATAAAAAATTTTATAAAATATGAGGAAAAAATGGAAAAAAACACACTTTTTCTAACTTTGACCCCCAAAATCTGTTACACATCTACAACCACCAAAAAACACCCATGCTAAATAGTTTCTAAATTTTGTCCTGAGTTTAGAAATACCCAATATTTACATGTTCTTTGCGTTTTTCGCAAGTTATAGGGCAATAAGTACAAGTAGCACTTTGCTATTTCCAAACCACTTTTTTTCAAAATTAGCGCTAGTTACATTGGGACACTGATATTTTTCAGGAATCCCTGAATATCCCTTGACATGTATATATATTTTTTTAGAAGACATCCCAAAGTAATGATCTAGGCCCATTTTGGTATATTTCATGCCACCATTTCACCGCCAAATGAGATCAAATAAAGAAAAAATTCACTTTTTCATAATTTTTTTTCACAAACTTTAGGTTTCTCACTGAAATTATTTGCAAACAACTTGTGCAATTATGGCATAAATGGTTGTAAACGCTTCTCTGGGATCCCCTTTGTTCATAAATAGCAGACATATATGGCTTTGGCATTGCTTTTTGGTAATTAGAAGGCCGCTAAATGCCTCTGCGCACCACACATGTATTATGCCCAGCAGTGAAGGGGTTAATTAGGGAGCATGTAGGGAGCTTCTAGGGTTAATTTTAGCTTTAGTGTCGTGTAGTAGACAACCCCAAGTATTGATCTAGGCCCATCTTGGTATATTTCATGCCACCATGTCACCGCCAAATGCGATCAAATAAAAAAAAATGTTAAATTTTTTTACAATTTTAGGTTTCTCACTGAAATTATTTACAAACAACTTGTGCAATTATGACATAAATGGTTGTAAATGCTTCTCTGGGATCCCCTTTGTTCAGAAATAGCAGACATATATGGCTTTTGTGTTGCTTTTTGGTAATTAGAAGGCTGCTAAATGCTGCTGCGCATCACACGTGTATTATGCCCAGCAGTGCAGGGGTTAATTAGATAGCTTGTAGGGAGCTTGCAGGGTTAATTTTAGCTTTAGTGTAGAGATCAGCCTCCCACCTGAAAGATCCCACCCCCTGATCCCTCCCAAACATCTCTCTTCCCTCCCCCACCCCACAATTGTCCCCGCCATCTTAAGTACTGGCAGAAACTCTGCCAGTACTAAAATAAAAGGCTTTTTTTTTTTTTTATGAATTTTTTTTAAAAAAAAAATATATGTTTAGCTGTGATGGACCCCCCCCTTAGCCCCTAACCTCTCTGATCCCCCCCAAACAGCTCTATAACACTTGCCCACATCCTATTTGCTGCCATCTTGGGTACTGGCAGCTGTCTGCCAGTACCCAATTTGCCTCCAAAAAATGTTTATTTTTATTTTTTTTCATGTAATTAAATGTTTTCTGTAGTGTAGCTGCCCCCCCTAATACCCTCCTCCCTCTCCCCCTCCCAGATCCTTTTGAAAATTATTTCCCCCCCTCCCTCTCCCTCTCTCCCCCCCTCCCTCTCCCTCTCTCCCCCCCTCCCTCTCCCTCTCTCCCATTCATAAATTCATTGGTGGCAGTGGCTGTTACGCGATCGCGCGCACATATGCGCGCGCACGCGCGCTCCCTGCAGGCCCCCGCACGCTCCCGGCACCCGGCGTGCACATTGCACATTCAGGAACCGGATGCCGGGTAGCGATGGGCCGCCCACCCGCCTCCCTGAAGCTGCTCCCACCCACCAACGATCGGGCCCATCGCAACCGGTGCAGAGAGGGCCACAGAGTGGCTCTCTCTGCATCGGTTTGGGAAAAAAGGTATTGCAGTGATGCCTCAATGTTGAGGCATCACAGCAATACCTTGAAAGCGGCTGGAAGCGATCAGGATCGCTTCCAGCCGCTTTAAACCCTGATGTCGTACAGGGTACGTCGCTGGTCTTTAAAGACCAGGTTGTGTGCGACGTACCCTGTACGACATGTGTCGTTAAGGGGTTAAAATGGCCCTTTAAATACATATATGTCAGTTGAAATGACTCCTATTGCTTCATTAAAGGGACATGCAACCTCACATTTTTCTTTCATGAATCAGAGCATTATCTAAATTATGTTGTTCTCTTTTTATTCTTTGTTGAAAAGTATACCTACTGGGCTCAGAAGTTACTGATTGGTGGATTTGCATAGATGCCTCTTGTCATTGGCTTTCAGCTTGTGTCCCCAGTAGTGCATTACTGCTCCTTCAACAAAGGATATCTAGAGAATGAAACAAATCAGTCAATATAAGTGATTTGGAAAGTTGTTTAACATTGTATTCTCTATTTGAATCATGAAAGAAAATATTTAGGTTTCATGTCCCTTTCATGAGGCAAAGTGGGACAACACATTTCTACTAACATATATGTATTAAAGAGTCATTTAGTGCAAAAAGTAGATGCTCTAATTCAGTTGCAGTTTTGTGAGTTTAACTCCCACAAAGAACCACTTGAGAGTCTCAAAGAACTGCTGGTCCGCACATATAGGGCAAGCCAATTTTTCACCTTAATGGCCCTTTAAGAATGGCTTTTGCACTCATTTCTTCATATCTAAGTATGCTTAACATGGATTTGTTTTTAACAACAATATGACAATTTACTGATAAAGAAATGTGCTCATGTGCTGCGCATTATAATAGTGTTTAGGGAACGGGTAGATTACAATTTGCATAATATATCTAAAAGATAAAATCTTAAACATGATTTTGGTTTCTTTATGAAGGGATAGTGAGTTAATATATACAGCTTAAAGGGACATTAAACCCAAATTTTTTCTTTCATGATTAAGAAAGAACATGCAATTTAAAACAACTTTCTAATTTACTTCTATTAGCTAATTTGCTTCATTCTCTTGATATCCTTTGCTGAAAAGCATATCTAGATATGCTCAGAAGCTGCTGATTGGTAACTGAAGATAGATGCCTCTTGTGATTGGCTCACCCATGTGCATTGCTATTTCTTCAACAAAGAATATCTAAAGAATGAAGCAAATTAGATAATAGAAGTAAATTGGAATGTTGTTTAAAATTGTATTCTCTATCTGACTAATGAAAGTAAAAATTTGGGTTTAATGTCCCTTTAACTCAGTTTTTTCTGAAGGTATTGATTTACAGAAAAACCCTTTCTCAGCTAGATTACTATACAGTAGATTTTTTTTTAGATATTTATTATGCATAGTAAATGGACATGAAACCCAAACATTTCTCTTTCATGATTCAGATAGAGAAAATCATTTTAAACAACTTTCCAATTTACATCTATTATTTAATTTGCTTCCTTCTCTTGTTATCATTTGCTGAAAGGTTTATTTAGGCAAGTTCATGTGCAGCAGATAACCTAGGTTCTATCTGTTGATTGGTGGCTGCATATATATATATATAGTGAATGTAATTGGCTCCTCCATGTGTTCAGTTAGAAACTAGTAGTGCAGTGCCGCTCCTTCAACACATGATACCAAGAAGAGAATGAAACAGATTAGATAATAGGAGTAAATTAGAAAGTTGTTTAAAGGGACACTGTACCCAAATTTTTTCTTTCATGATTCAGATAGAGCATGACATTTTAAGCAACTTTCTAATTTACTCCTATTATCAAATTTTCTTCATTCTTTTGGTATCTTTATTTGAAATGCAAGAAAGTAAGTTTAGATGCCGGCCCATTTTGGTGATCAACCTGGGTTGTTCTTGCTGATTGCTGGATAAATTCAACCACCAATAAAAAAAGTGCTGTCCATAGTTCTGAATTTAAAAAAAAAAAGCTTAGATGTCTTCTTTTTTAAAATAAAGATAGCAAGAGAACAAATAAAAATTTATAATAGGAATAAATTAGAAAGTGGCTTAAAATTGTATTCTCTATCTGAATCATGAAAGAAAAATTGTGGGTTTCATGTACCTTTAATGGAATCATGCTCAGGAGACATTAGCTTCTGCACATATTACTGTGAAACTTTTACCAGAACGTTAACTTTACAAAAATGAAACTTGCCAAAACCTGTCATTTTAAGATACTTTTAAATTTACTTCTATTATCAAATTTACCTTTTTCTTTTCATATCCTTTGTTGAAAATTATATGTACAAATTATAATCAGCAGCAATATACAACTGTGAGCTAGCTGACCCTTTCTATCCCGACAAGTGACTACGCGAAACAAATGTGTTATTAATATAGAACACTTTGATACAGTGCAGTCACAATATTAGAAGTAAAACTGGTTCAGTATCAGCTATATTAACTAGAATATGAAAAAACATAGTGCAAAGCTGAAAAAAGCACTTGGTGAAATGTTATGTCAGGGCTGTTTAAAGAAATGCTTTGAATAATGTTCTGACATTTGTATTTTTCATGTGTCCCTTTTTAAAGCAGCAATATGGTCAGCTGCTCTGGAACTAAGTTTAACTATGTGTTTAATATTTTTGCAGTGGTTAAACACAGTTACTGTATATACAAGTAATAGTGCAATAATAAAATGCTCTAATATTTTAGAGCCTTTTTTCCTTTTTGCAGTTTAATTCACATATTACATCCTGTATAATGTAAATAAACTGAGCTGTAAGACATGCAGCCTCAGTGAAAGCTATTGCAATTGTATTTCCTTTTAGTTAGCCAACAAAAGGTATCACTTGTACATCGCTTTTATTATTTTGTTTTTTCACAAAAGGATTTTTGCTTTCTTTGAATACTGACTAACGCTGCGCTAGCTTTTTTCTGCAATATAAAAGCACACTGTAATGTTTAAAGACTAAACTTTTAAAATAGAAAAAAAAATGAGAAAATTCCCTATTGAGTAAAAAGTCTCTGAATTAGATTTCTGAGGATCATTGAGCGGAAGATTTTGAAAGAAAGTACAAAAAGCAAATGTATTGCAGATATACCATGTGTGACGCTTTATGCACTCAGACAATACTCTTCTTGCAGCTCCATCAAATTGGTGTAAACCACAATTTGAAAGATAAGGTGAAGCTGGTTTTATTTCCTGCTGAACATGGCTACAGACACCAGTACATTTATAAAGATCCAAAACTTGGAGAGATAGTATGGTGAGTATTTAAACAGCAGCCATATTAAAGGGACAGTCTACTTCAGAATTTGTATTGTTTACAGAGAGATGATCTCTTTATTACCCATTCCCCAGTTTTGCATAACCAACACTGTGATATTAATATACATTTTACGTCTGTGATTACCTTGTATCTGAGTCTCTGCAGACTGCCCATTTATTTCAGTTATTTTGACAGATATGCATTTTAGCCAATCAGTGCTTTCTCATGAGTAACTGCACAGGCGTGAGCACAATGTTATCTATGTGACACACATGAACTAACGCCCTCTAGCTGTGAAAAACTGTCAAAATGCATTCATACAAGAAGCCGCATTCACAGGCTTAGAAATTAGCATATGCGCCTACCTAAATTTAGCTTTCAACTAAGAATACTAAGAGAACAAAGCAAATTTGGTGATAAAAGTAAATTGGAAAGTTGTTTCCATGCCCTATCTGAACCATGAAAGTTTAATTCTGACTAGACTGTCCCTTTAATGTGATTAAAGTAACTGTCTTTTTCCTGTACTGAAAGAGCTATGCATTTGGTGCAAACTATTTGATCTTATATCTTTCAAGATATTTTATTTTTGTAGAGTACTACATAGCGTCCGTCAAGAATATTAAAGTAACAATATTTTAAATTAAATGTAAGATACATGCATATATACAGGTACAAAACCCTTTATACAAACTGCTTGGGACCAGAAAAGGTTTATGTGACGGACTCCGGCTACCCCGACTGGGTATCTCTGCCAAGAGGGTTCTTCCTGTACCTGGAACTTGTAGCTATAGAGCGGACAAAAGTTATTATAGCCAGAGCCCACCCAAATAACCAGACAAAACCAGTATTCAGGTGAAAACACGAACCGATTTTATTGTAAAACACACACACTTATATACCCACAGCTCTTCACGATAAGGGTCTTATCTGCCCCAGATCTCCCGCCCCTTCAGACAGACTGGTACCCCCCATAGCAGCCATAGTTCCATACAGTCCCAGTGATACAGAGGTAGTAGTTTTGGGGTGATCCTGAGGGATCGGCGGCTATTCCCGGGTACCAAGGGAGAGCTCCGAGCCCCAAGGTGTCCCAGTCCAAAAAGCGACATGATCCGTCACTGGGGGCCGGAGCAGCAGTGGATCAAAGGTACACCGGGTAAGTCCTAGTGGAGTAGGGGTTGTAGGGTAGTCCGGGCAATCACCCCACCTCTTGCCCTCCATAGGGGGTACCAATCCGCAAAAGAGCGGAGCTCTGGGGCAAAGGGCCGCTGGAGTGACCTGGGGTAAAGTTAGTGGGTATCCGGGGTGGTGTGGCCAGCCTGTAGTTCCAGGAGCCCGGCCAGCCGGTCAGCGATCAGTTCTTCTGTGAGGAGGTACAAACAGCAAAACAAGAAACAGGAAGAGTTTGGGAGATCCCGTAAGCAAGTCTAAAAAGGAGGTAATAGGGGGTTGCCTTAGCATCCCCGTATCCGTGACAGTTTAGATTTCGGAAAAGTTTGGGTTTTGGAATATTTGCATCTGTAAAATGGCACAGCTTGGGGAGGGGGTGCAATACGTTAACGAAAGGCTATAGTTGTTCATTTTAGAACACAAAATCTTAACCAAAGGCACGGGCAAAGAAGATTGTGACTAATTTGCAGGGAAAAATATAAATTTTTAATAATATTACTTCTTGAAATTTTTAATGAAAATCTGGATTTTGGAATTCCACATTTTGGTATTTGTACCTGTATACACAGAAAGAGAAGTGCTCTGAGGAACAATCAGCTCAAAAGCTTGTTCCAGGGAGATTTATCCCTTGGGAGCAGCCTCTTTTAGACCAATTATCATTTCTTCTGTTAAGTGTGATCAGTCCACGGGTCATCATTACTTCTGGGATATTACTCCTCCCCAACAGGAAGTGCAAGAGGATTCACCCAGCAGAGCTGCATATAGCTCCTCCCCTCTACGTCACTCCCAGTCATTCTCTTGCACCCAACGACTAGATAGGATGTGTGAGAGGACTATGGTGATTATACTTAGTTTTATATCTTCAATCAAAAGTTTGTTATTTTAAAATAGCACCGGAGTGTGTTATTATCTCTCTGGCAGAGTTTGAAGAAGAATCTACCAGAGTTTTTGTTATGATTTTAGCCGGAGTAGTTAAGATCATATTGCTGTTTCTCGGCCATCTGAGGAGAGGTAAACTTCAGATCAGGGGACAGCGGGCAGATGAATCTGCATAGAGGTATGTAGCAGTTTTTATTTTCTGACAATGGAATTGATGAGAAAATCCTGCCATACCGATATAATGTCATGTATGTATACTTTACACTTCAGTATTCTGGGGAATGGTACTTCACTAGAATTACACTGTAAGAAATACATAAAGCTGTTTAATAACTAGAGATTATGTTTAACGTTTTTGCTGGAATGTAAAATCGTTTTCATTTACTGAGGTACTGAGTGAATAAATGTTTGAGCACTATTTTTCCACTTGGCAGTTGCTTAATCTGTTTTCTGACAGTTTCTGTTCTCCCTCACTGCTGTGTGTGAGGGGGAGGGGCCGTTTTTTGGCGCTTTTACTACACATCAAATATTTCAGTCAGCAACTCATTGTATTCCCTGCATGATCCGGTTCATCTCTACAGAGCTCAGGGGTCTTCAAAACTTATTTTGAGGGAGGTAATTTCTCTCAGCAGAGCTGTGAGAATTATAGTTTGACTGAGATAAAAAACGTTTATTCTGTAATTTGTTTCCTGCTTTCAGAATTTGTTATCTTTGCTAATGGGATTAAACCTTTGCTAAAGTTGTGTTATTTACAAGGATTGAGGCTATAACTGTTTCAATTTATTAATTTTCAACTGTCATAGATCTTCTGTGCTTCTTAAAGGCACAGTACGTTTTAATATTATTCTAATTGAATTGTATTTCCAAGTTACAAGTTTATTTGCTAGTGTGTTAAACATGTCTGATTCAGAGGATGATACCTGTGTCATTTGTTGCAATGCCAAAGTGGAGCCCAATAGAAATTTATGTACTAACTGTATTGATGCTACTTTAAATAAAAGTCAATCTGTACAAATTGAACAAATTTCACCAAACAACGAGGGGAGAGTTATGCCGACTAACTCGCCTCACGTGTCAGTACCTACATCTCCCGCTCAGAGGGAGGTGCGTGATATTGTAGCGCCGAGTACATCTGGGCGGCCATTACAAATCACATTACAGGATATGGCTACTGTTATGACTGAGGTTTTGGCTAAATTACCAGAGCTAAGAGGTAAGCGTGATCACTCTGGGGTGAGAACAGAGTGCGCTGATAATATTAGGGCCATGTCAGACACTGCGTCACAGGTGGCAGAACATGAGGACGGAGAGCTTCATTCTGTGGGTGACGGTTCTGATCCAAACAGACTGGATTCAGATATTTCAAATTTTAAATTTAAACTGGAAAACCTCCGTGTATTACTAGGGGAGGTGTTAGCGGCTCTGAATGATTGTAACACAGTTGCAATACCAGAGAAAATGTGTAGGTTGGATAAATATTTTGCGGTACCGACGAGTACTGAGGTTTTTCCTATACCTAAGAGACTTACTGAAATTGTTACTAAGGAGTGGGATAGACCCGGTGTGCCGTTCTCACCCCCTCCGATATTTAGAAAAATGTTTCCAATAGACGCCACCACAAGGGACTTATGGCAAACGGTCCCTAAGGTGGAGGGAGCAGTTTCTACCTTAGCTAAGCGTACCACTATCCCGGTGGAGGATAGCTGTGCTTTTTCAGATCCAATGGATAAAAAATTAGAGGGTTACCTTAAGAAAATGTTTGTTCAACAAGGTTTTATATTGCAACCCCTTGCATGCATTGCGCCGATCACGGCTGCAGCTGCATTCTGGATTGAGTCTCTGGAAGAGAACATTGGTTCAGCTACTCTGGACGACATTACGGACAGGCTTAGAGTCCTTAAACTAGCTAATTCATTCATTTCGGAGGCCGTAGTACATCTTACTAAACTTACAGCGAAGAATTCAGGATTCGCCATTCAGGCACGCAGGGCGCTGTGGCTAAAATCCTGGTCAGCTGATGTTACTTCTAAGTCTAAATTGCTTAATATACCTTTCAAAGGGCAGACCTTATTCGGGCCCGGGTTGAAAGAGATTATCGCTGACATTACAGGAGGTAAAGGCCATGCCCTGCCTCAGGACAAAGCCAAAGCCAAGACTAGACAGTCTAATTTTCGTTCCTTTCGTAATTTCAAAGCAGGAGCAGCATCAACTTCCTCTGCACCAAAACAGGAAGGAGCTGTTGCTCGCTACAGACAAGGCTGGAAACCTAACCAGTCCTGGAACAAGGGCAAGCAGACTAGGAAACCTGCTGCTGCCCCTAAAACAGCATGAATTGAGGGCCCCCGATCCGGGATCGGATCTAGTGGGGGGCAGACTTTCTCTCTTCGCCCAGGCTTGGGCAAGAGATGTTCAGGATCCCTGGGCGCTAGAGATAATATCTCAGGGATACCTTCTGGACTTCAAATACTCTCCTCCAAGAGAGAGATTTCATCTGTCAAGATTGTCAACAATCCAGACAAAGAAAGAGGCGTTTCTACGCTGCGTACAAGAGCTCTTGTTAATGGGAGTAATCCATCCAGTTCCACGATCGGAACAGGGACAGGGGTTTTACTCAAATCTGTTTGTGGTTCCCAAAAAAGAGGGAACTTTCAGACCAATCCTGGACTTAAAGATCCTAAACAAATTCCTAAGAGTTCCATCGTTCAAGATGGAGACTATTCGGACAATTTTACCTATGATCCAAGAGGGTCAGTACATGACCACTGTAGATTTAAAAGATGCTTACCTTCACATACCGATTCACAAAGATCATTATCGGTACCTAAGGTTTGCCTTCCTAGACAGGCATTACCAGTTTGTGGCTCTTCCATTCGGATTGGCTACAGCTCCAAGAATCTTCACAAAGGTTCTGGGTGCTCTTCTGGCGATACTAAGACCGCGGGGAATCTCGGTAGCTCCATACCTAGACGACATTAGTTAGTGCTGGCATTTCTAAGGTCACATGGATGGAAGGTGAACGAAAAGAAAAGTTCACTCGTTCCACTCACAAGAGTTCCCTTCCTGGGGACTCTTATAGATTCTGTAGAAATGAAGATTTACCTGACAGAGGACAGGCTAACAAGACTTCAAAGTGCTTGCCGCACCCTTCATTCCATTCAACACCCGTCAGTGGCTCAATGCATGGAGGTAATCGGCTTAATGGTAGCGGCAATGGACATAGTACCCTTTGCACGCTTACACCTCAGACCACTGCAACTGTGCATGCTAAGTCAGTGGAATGGGGATTACTCAGACTTATCCCCTTCTCTGAATCTGGATCAAGAGACCAGAAATTCTCTTCTATGGTGGCTTTCTCGGCCACATCTGTCCAGGGGGATGCCATTCAGCAGACCAGACTGGACAATTGTAACAACAGACGCCAGCCTTCTAGGTTGGGGTGCCGTCTGGAATTCTCTGAAGGCTCAGGGACAATGGAGTCAGGAGGAGAGTCTCCTGCCAATAAACATTCTGGAATTGAGAGCAGTTCTCAATGCCCTCCTGGCTTGGCCCCAGTTGACAACTCGGGGGTTCATCAGGTTTCAGTCGGACAACATCACGACTGTAGCTTACATCAACCATCAGGGAGGGACAAGAAGCTCCCTAGCTATGATGGAAGTATCAAAGATAATTCGCTGGGCAGAGTCTCACTCTTGCCACCTGTCAGCAATCCACATCCCGGGAGTGGAGAACTGGGAGGCGGATTTCTTAAGTCGTCAGACTTTTCATCCGGGGGAGTGGGAACTTCATCCGGAGGTCTTTGCCCAAATACTTCGACGTTGGGGCAAACCAGAGATAGATCTCATGGCGTCTCGACAGAACGCCAAGCTTCCTCGTTACGGGTCCAGATCCAGGGATCCAGGAGCAGTCCTGATAGATGCTCTGACAGCACCTTGGGACTTCAGGATGGCTTACGTGTTTCCACCCTTCCCGTTACTTCCTCGATTGATTGCCAGAATCAAACAAGAGAGAGCATCAGTGATTCTAATAGCACCTGCGTGGCCACGCAGGACTTGGTATGCAGACCTGGTGGACTTGTCATCCTGTCCACCTTGGTCTCTACCTCTGAAACAGGACCTTCTGATACAGGGTCCCTTCAAACATCAAAATCTAACTTCTCTGAAGCTGACTGCTTGGAAATTGAACGCTTGATTTTATCAAGACGTGGGTTTTCTGAGTCAGTTATTGATACCTTAATACAGGCTAGGAAACCTGTTACCAGAAAGATTTACCATAAGATATGGCGTAAATACCTATATTGGTGTGAATCCAAAGGTTACTCTTGGACTAAGGTTAGGATTCCTAGGATATTGTCTTTTCTACAAGAAGGTTTAGAAAAGGGTTTATCTGCTAGTTCATTAAAGGGACAGATCTCAGCTCTGTCCATTCTGTTACACAAACGTCTGTCAGAAGTTCCTGACGTCCAGGCTTTTTGTCAGGCTTTGGCCAGGATTAAGCCTGTGTTTAAAACTGTTGCTCCACCATGGAGTTTAAACCTTGTTCTTAATGTTTTACAGGGCGTTCCGTTTGAACCCCTTCATTCCATTGATATAAAGTTGTTATCTTGGAAAGTTCTATTTTTAATGGCTATTTCCTCGGCTCGAAGAGTCTCTGAATTATCAGCCTTACATTGTGATTCTCCTTATTTGATTTTTCATTCGGATAAGGTAGTCCTGCGTACTAAACCTGGGTTCTTACCTAAGGTAGTTACTAACAGGAATATCAATCAAGAGATTGTTGTTCCTTCTTTATGCCCAAATCCTTCTTCAAAGAAGGAACGTCTACTGCACAACCTGGATGTAGTCCGTGCTCTAAAATTTTACTTACAGGCAACTAAGGAATTTCGACAAACGTCTTCTCTGTTTGTCATTTACTCTGGGCAGAGGAGAGGTCAAAAAGCTTCCGCTACCTCTCTTTCTTTTTGGCTTCGTAGCATAATTCGTTTAGCTTATGAGACTGCTGGACAGCAGCCTCCTGAAAGAATTACAGCTCATTCTACTAGAGCTGTGGCTTCCACTTGGGCCTTCAAGAATGAGGCCTCTGTTGAACAGATTTGCAAGGCTGCAACTTGGTCTTCGCTTCATACTTTTTCCAAATTTTACAAATTTGACACTTTTGCTTCATCGGAGGCTATTTTTGGGAGAAAGGTTCTTCAGGCAGTGGTTCCTTCTGTATATAGAGCCTGCCTATCCCTCCCGTCATCCGTGTACTTTTGCTTTGGTATTGGTATCCCAGAAGTAATGATGACCCGTGGACTGATCACACTTAACAGAAGAAAACATAATTTATGCTTACCTGATAAATTCCTTTCTTCTGTAGTGTGATCAGTCCACGGCCCGCCCTGTTTTTAAGGCAGGTAAATATTTTTTAATTTATACTCCAGTCACCACTTCACCCTTGGCTTTTCCTTTCTCGTTGGTCCTTGGTCGAATGACTGGGAGTGACGTAGAGGGGAGGAGCTATATGCAGCTCTGCTGGGTGAATCCTCTTGCACTTCCTGTTGGGGAGGAGTAATATCCCAGAAGTAATGATGACCCGTGGACTGATCACACTACAGAAGAAAGGAATTTATCAGGTAAGCATAAATTATGTTTTTCACAGAGAAGACCTTACCCAATGTGCTTAGAGGAACGTAACTGTACCACTCTGACGAGGCTTAAAGATGGTCAAAATGATCTTTCTCTTGTAAGGTGTATCCAGTCCACGGATCATCCATTACTTGTGGGATATTCTCATTCCCAACAGGAAGTTGCAAGAGGACACCCACAGCAGAGCTGTCTATATAGCTCCTCCCCTAACTGCTATACCCAGTCATTATCTTGCAACTCTCAACAAACATGGAGGTAGTAAGAGAGAAGTGGTGAAATGTAGCTGTTATTTTACTTCAATCAAAAGTTTATTATTTTTAAATGGTACCGGAGTTGAACTATTTTGTTCCAGGCAGAAAAATAGAAGAATCTGCCTGTGATTTCTATGATCTTAGCAGGTTGTAACTAAGATCCATTGCTGTTCTCACACATGACTGAAGAAAGAGATAACTTCAGCGGGGGAATGGTGTGCAGGTTATCCTGCTATGTGCAGTTAAGATTTTTCTAGAAAATGTGAATGCTAGAAAATGCTGCTGATGCCAAATTTATGTAAGGTAAGCCTGAATACAGTGATTTAATAGCGACTGGTATCATGCTTACTTTCTGAGGTAATACTCTTTTATATTTACAATATAAAACGTTTGCTGGCATGTTTAAACGTTTTTATATATACTTTGGTGATAAAACTTTATTGGGGCCTAGTTTTTTCCACATGGCTGGCTTAAATTTGCCTAGAAACAAACAGTTTCCTGAGGCTTTCCACTGTGTTACTATGAGTGGGAGGGGCCTAATTTAGCGCTTTTTTGCGCAGTAACTTTTACAGACTGAGACATCCAGCTTCCTCCAGGAGTCCCCTGAATGCTATAGGACATCTCTAAAGGGCTCTTAGGCTTTCCAAAATAGTTTGTTGGGGAAGGTAGGCCCACAGCAAGGCTGTGGCAGTTTGGTGTGACTGTTAAAAAACGTCTATATCGTTTTTTTGATCCGTTTTTTGAACTAAGGGGTTAATCATCCATTTGCAAGTGGGTACAATGCTGTGAGCTTATTATACACACTGTAAAAATTTCGTTTGATTTACTGCCTTTTTTCACTGTTTTTCAAATTCTGACAAAATTTGTTTCTCTTAAAGGCACAGTACCGTTTCTTATATTTGCTTGTTAACTTGATTTAAAGTGTTTTCCAAGCTTGCTAGTCTCATTGCTAGTCTGTACAAACATGTCTGACATAGAGGAAACTCCTTGTTCATTATGTTTAAAAGCCATTGTGGAACTCCCTCTTAGAATGTGTACCAAATGTACTGATTTCACTTTAAGCAATAAAGATCATATTCTGTCTTTAAAAAATTTATTACCAGAGGAATCTGATGAGGGGGAAGTTATCCCGACTAACTCGCCCCACGTGTCAGACCCTTTGACTCCCACTCAAGGGACTCACGCTCAAATGGCGCCAAGTACATCTAGGGCGCCCATAGCGTTTACTTTACAAGACATGGCGGCAGTCATGGATAATACACTGTCAGCGGTATTAGCCAGACTACCTGAATTTAAAGGAAAGCGAGATAGCTCTGGAGTTAGACGAAATGCAGAGCATACTGACGCTTTAATAGCTATGTCTGATACTGCCTCACAATATGCAGAAGCTGAAGAAGGAGAGCTTCTTTCTGTGGGTGATGTTTCTGACTCAGGGAAGATGATGCAACCTGATTCTGATATCTCTACATTTAAATTTAAGCTTGAACACCTCCGCGTGTTACTCAGGGAGGTTTTAGCTGCTCTGAATGACTGTGATACAATTGCAGTGCCAGAGAAATTGTGTAGACTGGATAAATACTATGCAGTGCCGGTGTGCACTGATGTTTTTCCAATACCTAAAAGGTTTACAGAAATTATTACTAAGGAATGGGATAGACCAGGTGTGCCGTTCTCTCCCCCTCCTATTTTTAGAAAAATGTTTCCAATAGACGCCACCACACGGGACTTATGGCAGACAGTTCCTAAGGTGGAGGGAGCAGTTTCTACTCTAGCAAAACGTACTACTATCCCTGTCGAGGACAGTTGTGCTTTCTTAGATCCAATGGATAAAAAGTTAGAGGGTTACCTTAAGAAAATGTTTATTCAACAAGGTTTTATCCTACAGCCCCTTGCCTGCATTGCTCCTGTCACTGCTGCGGCGGCGTTCTGCTTTGAGTCTCTGGAAGAGACTGTACAGGTATTGACTCCATTGGAAGACATACTTGACAAGCTTAGATCACTTAAGCTAGCAAATTCTTATGTTTCTGATGCCATTGTTCATTTGACTAAACTAACGGCTAAGAATTCTGGTTTTGCTATACAGGCGCGTAGAGCGATATGGCTTAAATCATGGTCAGCTGACGTTACTTCAAAGTCTAAGCTGCTTAACATTCCCTTCAAGGGGCAGACCCTATTCGGGCCTGGTTTGAAGGAGATTATTGCTGATATCACTGGAGGAAAAGGTCATGCCCTTCCTCAGGATAGGTCCAAATCAAGGGCCAAACAGTCTAATTTTCGTGCCTTTCGAAACTTCAAGGCAAGTGCGGCATCAACTTCCTCTAATGCAAAACAAGAGGGAACTTTTGCTCAGTCCAAGACGGTCTGGAGACCAAACCACACCTGGAACAAGGGTAAGCAGGCCAAAAAGCCTGCTGCTGCCTCTAAGACAGCATGAAGGAACGGCCCCCTATCCGGTAACGGATCTAGTAGGGGGCAGACTTTCGCTCTTCGCCCAGGCGTGGGCAAGAGATGTCCAGGGATATCTTCTGGACTTCAAGGCTTCCCCCCCCAAAAGGGAGATTTCACCTTTCACAATTATCTGCAAACCAGATAAAGAGAGAGGCATTCTTACACTGTGTACAAGACCTCCTAGTTATGGGAGTGATCCATCCAGTTCCAAAGGAGGAACAGGGACAGGGATTTTACTCAAATCTGTTTGTAGTTCCCAAAAAAGAGGGAACCTTCAGACCAATTTTGGATCTAAAGATCTTAAACAAATTCCTCAGAGTTCCATCATTCAAGATGGAGACTATTCGTACCATCCTACCTATGATCCAGGAGGGTCAATACATGACTACAGTGGATTTAAAGGATGCTTATCTTCACATTCCGATACACAAAGATTATCATCGGTTTCTCAGGTTTGCCTTCCTAGACAGGCATTACCAGTTTGTAGCTCTTCCCTTTGGGTTAGCTACAGCCCCAAGAATTTTTACGAAGGTTCTGGGGTCGCTTCTGGCGGTCCTAAGGCCGCGGGGCATAGCAGTGGCCCCTTATTTAGACGACATCCTGATTCAGGCGTCAAACTTCCAAATTGCCAAGTCTCATACGGACATAGTGTTGGCATTTCTGAGGTCGCATGGGTGGAAGGTGAACGAGGAAAAGAGTTCTCTATCCCCCCTCACAAGAGTTTCCTTCCTAGGGACTCTGATAGATTCTGTAGAAATGAAAATTTACCTGACGGAGTCCAGGTTATCAAAACTTCTAAATTCCTGCCGTGTTCTTTATTCCATTCCTCGCCCTTCGGTGGCTCAGTGCATGGAAGTAATCGGCTTAATGGTAGCGGCAATGGACATAGTGCCGTTTGCACGCCTACATCTCAGACCGCTGCAACTCTGCATGCTCAGTCAGTGGAATGGGGATTACACAGATTTGTCCCCTCTACTAAATCTGGATCAAGAGACCAGGGATTCTCTTCTCTGGTGGCTATCTCGGGTCCATCTGTCCAAAGGTATGACCTTTCGCAGGCCAGATTGGACAATTGTAACGACAGATGCCAGCCTTCTAGGTTGGGGTGCAGTCTGGAACTCCCTGAAGGCTCAGGGATCATGGACTCAGTAGGAGTCACTCCTTCCAATAAACATTCTGGAACTAAGAGCGATATTCAATGCTCTTCAGGCTTGGCCTCAGCTAGCGACAATGAGGTTCATCAGATTTCAGTCAGACAACATCACGACTGTGGCTTACATCAACCATCAAGGGGGAACAAGGAGTTCCCTAGCGATGTTAGAAGTCTCAAAGATAATTCGCTGGGCAGAGATTCACTCTTGCCACCTATCAGCTATCCATATCCCAGGTG
The DNA here is from genome assembly GCF_027579735.1 of Bombina bombina. Lineage (NCBI taxonomy): Eukaryota > Metazoa > Chordata > Amphibia > Anura > Bombinatoridae > Bombina > Bombina bombina. The sequence continues at coordinate 139,132,556 of NC_069499.1, read as the reverse complement.
TAGAGAACTGGGAGGCGGATTTTCTAAGTCGACAGACTTTTCATCCGGGGGAGTGGGAACTCCATCCGGAGGTGTTTGCACAATTGGTTCATTGTTGGGGCAAACCAGAACTGGATCTCATGGCGTCTCGCCAGAACGCCAAGCTTCCTTGTTACGGATCCAGGTCCAGGGACCCCAAGGCAATGCTGATAGATGCTCTAGCAGCGCCTTGGTCCTTCAACCTGGCTTATGTGTTTCCACCGTTTCCTCTGCTCCCTCGTCTGATTGCCAAGATCAAGCAGGAGAGAGCATCGGTGATCTTGATAGCGCCTGCATGGCCACACAGGACTTTGTAGGCAGATCTAGTGGACATGTCATCTTTTCCACCATGGACTCTGCCGCTGAGACAGGACCTTCTACTTCAAGGTCCTTTCAACCATCCAAATCTAATTTCTCTGAGGCTGACTGCCTGGAGATTGAACGTTTGATTTTATCAAAGCGTGGTTTCTCCGAGTCAGTCATTGATACCTTAATTCAGGCACGAAAGCCTGTCACCAGGAAAATCTATCATAAGATATGGTGTAAATATCTTTATTGGTGTGAATCCAAGGGCTACTCATGGAGTAAGGTCAGGATTCCCAGGATATTATCTTTTCTCCAAGAAGGATTGGAGAAAGGATTGTCAGCTAGTTCCTTAAAGGGACAGATTTCTGCGCTATCCTTTTGCACAAGCGTCTGGCGGATGTCCCAGACGTTCAGGCATTTTGTCAGGCTTTAGTTAGAATCAAGCCTGTGTTTAAACCTGTTGCTCCACCTTGGAGCTTAAATTTGGTTCTTAAAGTTCTTCAGGGGGTTCCGTTTGCACCTCTTCATTCCATAGATATCAAACTTTTATCTTGGAAAGTTCTTTTTTTGGTAGCTATTTCCTTGGCTCGTAGAGTTTCCGAGTTATCTGCCTTACAATGTGATTCTCCTTACCTGATCTTCCATGCAGACAAGGTAGTTCTGCGTACCAAACCTGGGTTTTTACCTAAGGTGGTATCTGATAAGAATATCAATCAAGAGATTGTTGTTCCGTCTTTGTGTCCTAATCCTTCTTCAAAGAAGGAACGTCTATTACACAATCTGGACGTGGTTCGTGCTTTAAAGTTTTACTTACAAGCTACTAAAGATTTTCGTCAAACATCTGCTTTGTTTGTTGTCTACTCTGGATAGAGGAGAGGTCAAAAGGCTTCGGCAACCTCTCTTTCTTTTTGGCTAAGAAGCATAATCCGCTTAGCCTATGAGACTGCTGGCTAGCAGCCTCCAGAAAGGATTACAGCTCATTCTACTAGAGCTGTGGCTTCCACATGGGCCTTTAAAAATGAGGCTTCTGTTGAACAGATTTGCAAGGCGGCGACTTGGTCTTCGCTTCATACTTTTTCAAAATTCTACAAATTTGATACTTTTGCTTCTTCGGAGGCTATTTTTGGGAGAAAGGTTTTACAGGCAGTGGTACCTTCCGTTTAAGTACCTGCCTTGTCCCTCCCTTCATCCGTGTACTTTAGCTTTGGTATTGGTATCCCACAAGTAATGGATGATTTGTGGACTGGATACACCTTACAAGAGAAAACATAATTTATGCTTACCTGATAAATTTATTTCTCTTGTGGTGTATCCAGTCCACGGCCCGCCCTGTCATTTTAAGGCAGGTATTTTTTAATTTTTAAACTACAGTCACCACTGCACCCTATGGTTTCTCTTTTCTCTGTTTGTTTTTGGTCGAATGACTGGATATGGCAGTTAGGGGAGGAGCTATATAGACAGCTCTGCTGTGGGTGTCCTCTTGCAACTTCCTGTTGGGAATGAGAATATCCCACAAGTAATGGATGATCCGTGGACTGGATACACAACAAGAGAAATAAATTTATCAGGTAAGCATAAATTATGTTTTTGGGGTAGTCATGTTTCTTGTTCAGAGGAGGATTACCTGGTATTACAGATCTGGACTGACCTTGTTAGGTGGGATTAGTATACTTCAGGAAAGTTCTCCTCTATATGTGTGTGTGTTTGTGTATATGTGTGTGTATATATATATATATATATATATATATATATATATATATATAATAATAATGCATACTATGCTTTAAACATTAAACTGAAAATGTAATTCAACATAAAAATGTAATTGTGCATAGTAAAAACTGCTTGTAGTTTACTTCTGAATATTTTGAGTTTTTCACTGCCCTCAGCAAAGCTGTAATGTATCCTGTAGACTTCAGAACCTTGACTCTGCAAAATGCCATCTGTCCCTAAATGCAATGGAAATGAGATAAAATAAACATTAGCTAAGCCTGTTCAAGGGGTATGTCTCAGGACTGCAAAACAATGTAAATTGTGTTAACAAAAATACAGTTTTAAATGATTGTGTAGGCATATCATTTGTAGTGCTTAAAGGTATACTAAACCCAATTTTTTTTTCATGATTCGTGTAGATCATGCGATTTTAAACAACTTTTCTAATTTACGCGTGTTAATTTTTCTTCTTTCTCTTGCTATTTTTATTTAAAAAGCAGGAATGTAAAGCTTAGGAGCCGGCCCATTATAGGTTCAGCACCCTGGATAGCATTTGCTTATTGGTGACTACATTTAGCCAACCAATAAGCAAGCACAACCCAGGTTCTAAACCAAAAATGGTCTGGCTCCTAAGTTTTACATTCCTGCTTTTTAAATAAAGATAGCAAGAAAACATAGAAAAATTGATAAGAGTAAATTAGAAAGTTGCTTAAAATTGCATTCTCTATCTGAATAATGCAAGAAAAAAATTGTATTTACTGTCCCTTTAATTGCTGATGTATACATGAAAAAAGACAATGTCCTCAAAACTGTTTAACAGAGTATGAGACAATACTGAGAATATGAGTGTCCATTTAAGGATAATGTTATAAACATCATTGACCTGCACGATACATGCTAGCATATGGTCTGCCTGGTCTTATATACAAATGAAGTGTGTGATAAGAAAGTATTAATACATTTCTGATTGTCTAGATGAGAAGTAAGAAAGAAAATGGTTGAGTATATATTGTTTGGACCCTATAAAGACTATAGAGCATGGTTATGATAAAATAAACATATATAAAGCCATAGGTGTTGTTTCTATGTCAGGGTATAGTTGTAAGCTTGTTTATACAAAAAGTACTGTATGATCTGTTCTCTGAAAGCTTTTTTTTTTTTTTCTTTTCTCTTTCCACAGGACTTTTCTGAATGCACTCTAAACTCACACCCTGTATTTAATGAGTCATATCTGTTCTGCATAGTGATCATTACATTAAAGTTTGACTTTTCAACTCTGTTCTCATTCATTTTTTTTATCCAGCTTTATTAACAATGTTATAATATAAATTACAATATTGCAGAACCTTATTAAATGGAATACAGAATTAGGTGACAAAAGTTACATTGTTAATGAAGAAATATTAAACGGGTTTCTCATTCTACTCACTGCTGATTTAATTTTATAGTGAACACATGCCAACAATAAAAAGCTTTTAAAACATAACTAGAATAGAACTTGTAATGGTTGATAAGTTTTGCAAGAATCCAAGATCATGGTGAGGTTTATGTGATGTCATACATCCAATACCTACATCATCATGATGCAAACAATTTAATCTTTCCGATACACATCCATTATCTAAATGTGCACACTTTAGGAGGGACCAGCACCTTCTGAGCATGTGCAATATTCACAGAATATAGTATATGCATTTTGTGATTGGCTGTCACATGATGCATTGGGAAGGACAATGTAACTGACATTCGTCATGAAAAAAAATCCACTGCTCATTTGAAATGCAAATATTTTTGCATTATATTTCGTGCATTTGAGTATGCTATTCTACCGTGTTAAGTGGTTCTTTAAAGGGACACTGAACCCAATTTTTTTTTCTTTCATGATTCTTATAGAACATGCAATTTTAAGCAACTTTCTAATTTACTACTTTCAACTTTTTCTTCCTTCTCTTGCTATCTTTATTTGTAAAGCAGTAAGTTTAGGAGCTGGCCCATTTTGGGTTCAGCACCTGGGTAACGCTTAGGTAAATTTAGCCACCAATCACTGTCTCACCACGCTTTCATTGGCGAGATATGCAATTTTAAGAAATATATAGCTAGTTTGCATATAGATTTGTGCGTTTTGTAAATGTGAAAATGGCTTCTTTTTTAATAGTTCAAACAGGTTTTGAAAATGTTCCTTCCACACTGCGGAGTTTTGCATTCATTAGCGATGTTCTTGGAATGTTCACTCGCAGTGAGTCCTAGTGTCTTGTGGAAGCCACATCACCAATTGTCTGTTCAATGAAAGGAAGCCCACTTTTTTTTAGAAAATTTCCCCTGGCGACAGAAATTAACATTTCTCAACAGACCTAGCAATCCTTTGAACATTTGGCTTAATGTTGCTAGAAGACACTGATTGTAAGGTGGTGGCTGATTTATTAAAAAAAAAAAAAATTGAAGTGCTCAACCTGGGAACAAATAATAGCTTGTTCTATGGCTAGTTACCACCCAAGAAGCAGCCTCTTTTTGCTCAACACGTGTCTTTCACAGAGAACTTTCCTGTAGTATATAGTAGTCTGATCTTGACTAAACAGTGCAGTCCTGAAATACCAGGCAATCCCTGATTTATGTTTAACTCTTACTAAGGTGGGGGACCCTGCACTAGTTATCTTTTTAGAAAAAGGGGGATCCCTATACAATTACAGGGAGGTGGGGGACCCCTTACACTACAGAAGCCCCCCATAAATGACAAATACAAATTTGGTACCTGCCAGTACCTAAAATGGTGGTGAGGGGGTGTTAGAGTAAGCTGTTTGAGAAGGATCAGGGAGGTGTCAGGGTAATCCTTATATTATAGTTTTATTACCCTTCACTGCTGGGAATTTCAGAAGTGTGTTGCACAGCTGCAGTTAGTGGTCCAATTACCAAAAAGCAAATCCATTTCTGAACAAAGGGGATCCCAGAGAAGCCTTTACAGCCATTTGTGTTATGACTGCATATTATTGCATTTGGCAGTGAAATGGTGGCATGAAATATACCAAAATGGGCCTAGATCAATGCCTTGGATGGTCTACTTTAGATAGTTTATTGGGTGAACACCCCCCCCCCCCCCCCCCAAAAAAAAAAAAAAAAACCCCAAAAGAGTCTATTGTTTAAATGGAGTGACAGCTTTAAAAAAAAAAAAATATAAGTACTTTGAGCAATTTCTCTTAATTTCTGGTACTGAAGGGGTTAATGCATGCTGTAGCTTTAACCATACAGGCACCATTGAGAGCAAATCTCAGATAGTAATGCATGCTCTAAATTCAAATGTTTAAAGTTAAACCAAAGCTTCCAACCTGGAAACTCTGTTTAATGTTAAGTGGTCATAGCACCAACAACTCACTGCCACAGCAATTCTGCCCAATGTTCACTGGTGGGAGAGGCACTCCTCTGTAAAGTCAATCATATCGCAGTCAAACCATTATGCGCTTAAGTCAGTGAAACATCCTTTGTTGGATGATTCAGCTATCAGCACAACAGGGCAAACTAACGAGGCTCCATGGGTTTAAAAACCAAACAAGGTAGTGTAGCAAGATACAGCCTACATGCGTTTCCACTCCAAGGGACATCTCCATCTGGGGCTTCTACAGGGCTAATCATGTTCTCATTTTGCTTTGCTTTTATACCGGTATAAACCACGCCTGAGCAGTGTCTCAAATAATGAGTGGTATATTCTTTAATACCTGTTTTAAGACAAGTTAATAATTTGAGGCCATCTGTTACCAACTTTAATAGTGTAAGGCACACTTTTTGGACCTCTCAAAAGGGAGGGTTTCCCACAGACCAACATACGTGGATGGAGAAACCATACACACGCTGTTTCTTTACCTTAAACAGCGACGTCAGACCACATTAGTGCTCGCATTTTATTTTCCTGTCTTTCAAATATGACATACTTGTGTCAAGGGGATTTTCTGCTACACAGTAATCTGTTGCAAGTTATAATAGAATTAAATTTTTATAGTTTCCCTTACTTTTGTAGTAGGTGTAATAGCTACTTTTCTTTTGTTATTGTTTAATAGTGTTCATTACCCCACATTAGTTTGAATTACACTGTGCAGTGAGGCACTTGCAGTGTTACTTTATATTCAGAGGCCAGGAGAGAATCGAGGGCCTATACACAAGCTTGCCTTAGAGACAATTAAGTAAAGTGCCAGGGAATCTACAGTATTTGCACACAGTTTTGAAATGTGCTGGCAACTCAAGTATATATATAAAAAAAAAAAGCTGTGTCTTGACACTGTACATCTAACCTTTATATAGTGTGTACATTTAAAATATAAAAGTGTATATGTAAATAGTTAGATGCTTAGGAATAAAGGAAATTTGAAACTGCTACACAACCAAATTTGAATATTACACCCATAATGCTTAGCTGTAGCACGTTGGAGAAGTTTACTGTTATTTTCATCACAAACCCAATTTTTTTAAAAATTTTTTTATTACTTTCCCAAATTAAAGTGTTCTAAATAAACTAGGACAGCAGAACCCGTTTTAGTATTGTATCTTCACATCCAATCATTAAGGAGAAAGCAAAAAAGGAAATTTCCCTATTTTTATTTATTTTCTTTCTTAGTGCAAATAAAGCTACATTACAGTTTACCGACAGGAACTCTTAATATAAAAACATTCTGAAAATATTAAGCAGTTATTCAAAGATATATAAAATGTGTTTCACCACAGTATAAAACTTATTTTGCAAAGCAAGATACATCGATTGTACTAGAGTCTTTTCTTTTGGTTAGATTTCACATTTTACAGCTTTCAGCTATTGTAGATGAACAGTCTAATAAGTGCAGTTTAATCTAGGCTCTCTGAACAGAAGTTTTAGGTTTTGCTCCTTTAACAGCTTCATCAGAAGTTTTAGGTTTTGCTCCTTTAACAGCTTCATCAATTGCTTCTCTTGGTTCATTTGGTGGAGGAATCTTCAAGTCAGATGGTTCCACACCCCATATATCCTTGGCATACTCCTTAATGGTTCTGTCACTGGAAAACTTCCCAGAGGCTGCTATGTTCTTGATCACAACTTTTGTCCATTCCTTAGAATCCTAAAATAAAAAAATAAAAAATAGTATTCTGTGTGCTTGGTCCAGTAAAAATTTACTTTTTCACTTCTAGAAAACAAAATGGACTGCCCCTAACCCAGGAGTTATTTCATTGCATCAGAGGACACTAAATGTTTAGAGCAGCAAAGCACCAAACTCGAGAAATTGTAGAGCATTTGCTTACCAAATACTCACGACTTAGTTATTGATTCATTAATTGCAACGTACCTTGTACAATTCATTGACTCTGTCCTGACACTTGACATATGCTTCATAATCTGCAAAGACTTTAAACCTTTAAATGGAGGGGGGAAAAAAAAAAATAAAAAAATAAATAAAATGATAAATTACTTTGACAGCAGTAGCAGAAGAAAGAACCCAAAATGATTGAAGACCTAAATTTCAAATGTTACAAATGGAAAAATGCAGGGGTGCCCACTGGCTGTTACCCTCTTTGTATGGCACATATCGCCTAATAGTTAGACAAGTAAAATTCTGGAATCAGTTTGCTGGTAATAAGTTAATTATATTTTTTAACCCAAAAACATAGCATGCAAAACACTCACCTATCGTGGTAGAAAAGCATGTCCACTACATCTTTAAATAGATCTGGCTTTGCTGGTGAAAAATAGCCTCCTTTTATCTGATCCATAGCCTTCTTTAGTTCTGGGAGTTTTTCATAGTAAGTTAGAGCATTGTACCTGATAAGTGAAATGTGATTATAAATTGGGGGAAAAAAAAAAAATATGAAAAAATTAAACAAATTTATGCTTACCTGATAAATTTATTTCTTTGACACGATGAGTCCAAGGATCATCTAATTACTATTGGGAAACATCACTCCTGCCCAGCAGGAGGCGGCAAAGAGCACCACAGCAAAGCTGCTAAATATCACCTCCCTTTCCGTCCCACCCCAGTCATTCGACCGAAGTAAAGGAGAGAAAGGAAGCAACAAGGTGCAGAGGTGTCTGAAGTTTATACTAACACCCTGTCTAAAGAACAGGATGGGCCGTGGACTCACCGTGTCAAGAAAGAAATACATTTTTCAGGTAAGCATACATTTTGTTTTCTTTCTAATGACACGATAAGTCCACGGATCATCTAATTACTATTGGGACTCAATACCCAAGCTAGAGTACACAGATAAAGGAGGGACAAGACAGGGAACCTAAACGGAAGGCACCACTGCTTGAAGAACCCAAAACCCAAAAGCGGCCCCAGCTGAGGCAAAAGTGTCAAATTTATAGTTTTTTTATAAAGTGGAGAGGACCAAGTTGCAGCCTTGCAAATCTGTTTCACAGAAGCTTCATTTTTGAATGCCCATGAGGAAGAACCAGCCCTCGTGGAATGAGCCATAACTCTCTCTGTAGGCTGCTGTCCAGCAGTTTCATAGGCAAAACGTATGATACTCTTCAGCCACAAAGAAAAAAAAAAAAAAGCCATATCTTCTGTCCCTTACATTTTCCAGAGAAAACCACAAACAAAGCAGAAGACTGACGAAAATCTTTAGTCACCTGTAAATAGAATTTTAGTGCACGTACCAGGTCCAGGTTGTGTAAAAGCCGTTCCTTCTGAGAAGGATAAGGACACAAGGAAGGAACAACAATCTCCTGATTAATGTTCCGGTCAGAAATTACTTTAGGAAGAAACCCTAATTTAGTACATAAAACAACCTTATCCAAATGAACATAAGGTAAGGAGACTCATACCGTAATGCCGAGAGCTCCGACACTGAGCAGAAGAAAAAGCAACCAGAAACAAAACTTTACAAGATAACTTAATATCTAAGGAATGCATAGGCTCAAACGGAGCCCCTTGAAGAACCTTAAGAACTAAATTAAGACTCCAGGGAATAGTAACTGGTTTGAACACAGGCCTGATCCTGACCAAGTCCTGACAAAAGGATTGCACGTCTGGTACGTCCGCCAGATGTTTATGCAACAAAATAGACAGAAAGATATTTGACCCCTTAGGGAACTTGCTGATAATCTTGTCCCCAAACCCTCTTGGAGAAAAGGCAGAATTCTAGGAATCCTAACTACTCCAAGAGTAGCCTTTGAATTCACACCAAGATAGATATTTCCGCCATATTTTGTGGTAAATCTTTAGTCACAGGTTTGCGAGCCTGAATCATGGTCTCAATAACAGACTCCAAAAAACCTTGCTTGGATAAGATTAAGCATTCGATATCCGAGCAGTCAGCTTCAGAGAAGCCAGTTTGGATGAAGGAAGGGCCCTTGAAGTAGAAGGTCCTTCCTCAACAAAGTCTCCAGAGATGACATGTCCACCAGATCTGCATACCAAATCCTGCGTGGCTATGCCGGTGCAATGAGGATCACCGGCACCCTCTCCTGCCGGATTCGAGCAATGACCCAGGGAGTCTCAGTACCGCCTGAGGGTCCCTTGACCTCTGTCTGCCTGCTCAGGAAGTCAATCTCCCAGTTGTCCACCCCTGGGATGTGGATCGCCGACAGACATCAATCGTGGGTCTCCGCCCACCGAATTATCTTGGCTACCTCTGTCATGGCTAAGGAACTCCACGTTCCTCCGTGATAGTTGATTTAAGCCACTGAAGTTATGTTGCCCAACTGGAACCTGATGAACCGGGCAGAGGCTAAATGGGGCCAGAAGAGCATTGAAGATTGCTCTCAGCTCCAAAATGTTTATGGCCAGAAAAGACTCAGAGTCCAAGTTCCCTGAGGCTTTAGAGAACCCCCAGACGACTGGCGTCTATTGTCACAATCACCCAAGAGGGTCTGCGACAGCAGGTTCCCTAGGAGAGATGATCCTGAGACAACAGCCAAAGAAGAGAATACCTAGTCTCCTGCTCCAGCTGTATTCGCAGAGACAGGTCCGCATAATCTCCGTTACACTGACTGAGCATGTTTAACTGCAGAGGTCTGAGGTGGAAACGGGCGAACGGGATGATGTCCATTGCCGCTACCATCAGCCCGATTACCTCCATGCACTGAGCCACTGATGGCAGAGGAGAGGACTGAAGAGCTAGGCAAGAATCGAAAATCCTTGATTTCCTGACACCTGTCAGATTCCTTTATCAATGACAATTTTTCTATTATGGTTCCCAAGGAAGTGACCCTTTTATTTGGAACTAAGGAGCTCTTTTCCAAATTTACCTTCCATCCGTGAGATCGCAGGAAAGATAACATTTCCGTGTGGGATCTTGCTTGTTGAAAGGATGGCGCCTGGACCAGGATGTCGTCCAGATAAGGCGCCACTGCAATGCCCTGTAATCAGAGCACCGTCAGAGATCCCAGAACCTTTGAGAAAATTCTGGGAGCTGTGGCAAGGCCGAAAGGAAGAGCCACGAACTGAAGTGTTTGTCTAGAAATGCAAACCTTAGAAACTTGTTATGATCCCTGTGGATGGGAACATGCAGGTACGCGTCCTTTAAATCCACCGTTGTCATAAATTGACCCTCCTGGACCAAAGGAAGAATGGAACGAATAGTTTCCATCTTAAAGGACGGTACTCCGAGGAATTTGTTTAGACTCTTGAGATCTAAAATTGGTCTGAAGGTTCCCTCCTTTTTGGGAACCACAAACAGATTGTTATAACCCCAGACCCCGTTCCTGCATCGGAACTGGAACTATCACTCCCAGGTCGGAGACGTCCCGTACACAGTGTAAGAACGCCTCTTTTTGTCTGGTCTAAAGATAATCTTGAAAGCAGAAACCTGCCCCTGGGAGGAAAATTCTTGAATTCTAGTTTGGAATCCTTAACATCTCGAACCCAAGCATGAGTGAAGGAAAGTCTGCCCCCCTACAAGATCCGGTCCTAGACCGGGGGGCAGCCCCTTCATGCAGATTTCGATTCCATAGTAGGCTTTTTGGATTGTTTTCCCTTGTTCCAAGACTGAATGGGTCTCCAGGAAGGCTTGGAAGAGGAAATATTTACCTTGAAATTTCTAAAGGAACGAAAATTACTCTGATGTCTCTTTTGCTTGTTTCTCTTATCCCGAGGGAGAAAATGACCCTTTCCTCCCATAATATCAGAGATTATTTCCGTCAAACCCGGTCCAAACAAGGTCTTTCCCTTGTATGGAATCGCTAAAAGTTTAGACTTAAATGACACATCTGCAGACCAAGGTTTTAACCATAAAGCTCTGCAGGCTAGTACAGCAAAACCTGAAATCTTTGCTCCCACTTTGATAACCTGTAGGGAAGCATCTGTAATAAAGGAATTTGCCAACTTAAAGGCTTTTATCCTATCCTGGATCTCATCAAGGGGAGTGTCTGTCCTAAAAGCATCAGACAACATATTAAACCAATAAGCCGCCGCAATAGTGGACAGTAGCAATGCACACTGCAGGTTGCCATTATAAACCCTGGTGTACATACATCTTCTTGAGTAACCCCTCTAATTTTTTGTCCCTAGGATCCTTAAAAGGCACAACTATCCTCTATGGGGATGGTAGTTCTCTTGGCCCTAGTGGAAATTTCCCCTTCCACCTTGGGTACTGTTTGCCAAGACTCCTTGATAGAGTCCGCTATGAGAAACATCTTTTTAAATATAGGGGATGGAGAAAAATGGATGGAGAAAAAGGGATACCCGGCCCGGTCTCTCTCATTCCTTAAAAATGATCCCAGTGGCTCGATCTGGTACAGGAAAAACCTCCATCAAGTAAGGTACATCAAAATATTTGTTTAGCTTACTGGATTTCTTAGGATTAACTACGACCATGGTGTCATCCAATGTAGCTAAAACCTCCTTGAGTAACAGACGGAGGTGTTCTTATCTTAAACCTGAAAGATACAACTTCAGTATTAGGAGGAATTACACTGTCAGAATCTGAGATTTCACCCTCAGATGCTACCAAAGCATCCTCCTCCTCTGGCTTCTGTGAGGGGGCATTCGAAATAGTAACAACTGCGTCAGTAACCTCGCTTACCGAAAGTTTATTTTTCCTCTTGCACTTTTCCCTAAAAAAACATGGGAAAAGCAGACAACGCATCAGAGGACATGAGGAAGGCGATGTCTTGCAGCCTAACTCCAGGAGGTGTTAAAGAGGAAGCGCAGGGCACTGCACGTGCGGGCGGTAAAACATGAACATTATCATTAGACTCCTGAACAGCATCCGCCTTAGAAAATGTTGGCTCAGAAAAAAAAAAAAAAAGTCTCTGTAATTTAAAGTTCTCTCAATACATGAGGAACAGAAAGGGATTGGTGGTTCCACATTGGCATCAAAACATAATGAACAATTGACATTTTTCAGGGCCTCTGTCCATTCTGAATCACAATGGATCAAAATATCAAATAAAAACAAATTTAATAAAAAAAAAAAAACTTTACTGTCTCTTTAAATTTTAAAACTTAACGTTTTTTACTTTTGCAGCAAGGTAACAGATAATACAAAAAGTCTTCAGATGACCTCTACACCTCAGCTTAGCTCTGCTGAGGTGCCTACCTGCCCTGCTGCACCAGAGGAATTCCCTTTTATTAGTAGAGCAATCCGGATTCGTCTCACAGTAAAAACAGTCCAGAATAGGCTGAGTAAATGTTTCCCTGCGTCTGAACACCAGCTACTGCACAGTTCCGATCCGGAAGCACAGGGTAAAAAAGGCGCGCAACAGTAATTGCCGCCTCAGCTAGCCCCGCCCATCGCAGCATCTTAAACAATCTCCCAGTCGGGAAAAAATGTCTTACAGCAAACTGCCGGGAGAAGAGAACACCGCACAAAGTATGAGCCCCTTAACTAATCTCCCGATCGGTAAAGGTCTCTTATAAGCAAACCGCCGGGAGAAGTGAAAACACCACAACATATGAGCCCTGAACTCCTCAGCCCCAGTTAGGAGTAGCCCCTAGTGCCCGCTATAAATAAAACTGCCTTATGGAATATGTTCCCCCAAACCTATAGAGGAAACCGTGTCCCAATAAATAAAGTGCCCAAATTTTCTGCAGAAAAAATAAAGCAGCACTTACCTCAAAGTTCTGCCAGGCAGCAAGACAGCTCACTAGTTTTGAGAGGTCCTCTCCCTCCCATGGACCTGTGTAAATATAAAAAAAAAAAAAAAAAAAAGAAGGACTGAGTAATCTTACTCTGGCTTTCAGTAGTAGGGCAGCATAAACTACATGGGAGGCGCAGTGAGAATCATGTCCCACAAGTTCCCATTGTTCTAAAGCCACCACTGCTCTACTGAAGACTGATATGGACTACAGCTACATTCTAGAACAAAGCAGCACAATCTTGCACCACTTAGAAAAAGATTTTTCAAGCAAGATTATTTATATATATATTATTTTTTTTTTACCCCTAACTTTACCACTTCCTTGCTCTAACATAGGCAAAGAGAATGACTTGGGTGGGAGGGGAGCGATATTTAGCAGCTTTGCTGCAGAATATCGCTCTTTGCCGCCTCCTGCTGGGCAGGAGTGATACATCCCAATAGTAATTAGATGAACCGTGGACTCGTGTCATTTTAATTTACAGTATAATATTTTTCAGTTTTGAAGGTTCAAATTCTCTGTCTGCAAAAGATGGCAGCAACAGATTGAGCATCTTTTAAATGCTTAATTTTTGAACACTGAATTTCACTACCTACAGGTCATTTCTAAAGATCTGCTGGACAGAAGTTAATTTTGCTACTACACCAATATTTAATCCTGTCTTTAAAGGGTGACTTACCCAGTTCTGATCCTAATGCAAAAGTCACATGACAGGTAGATGTTCTTACCCGGCCTTCTCCAGTTCTGCAACATCCTCTATTCGCATGCCAAAGATAAACAAGTTCTCTTCCCCTGCCTCTTCTGCCATTTCCACATTGGCTCCATCCATTGTGCCTATGGTCAGTGCTCCATTCAGCATGAATTTCATGTTCCCTGTGCCAGACGCTTCAGTGCCTGCTGTGGAAATCTGTTCTGACAAGTCTGTTGCTGGAATCACTATTAAGAGGGCAAAATCCAGTTACAAACAATGTATGAAGAACGTTCAAAGCCTAGATACCAATTATAAATTGAGTTAATGAATTTTGTTTTGTACTTTATCAACCCCCCCCCCCCACACACAAAAAACCCCACACAAGCACAAAACACAGTTTGACCTTATTGACCCTTTACCCATGTTCTCTTTCTTACACAACCTTTTAATTTGTATGCCTTGAGTATGTTAGTTATAAATTAGATACACACCATTCAGTCACATCCACCTTGCTATACAAATCCTTTTCAAGAGGGTGATGCATGGATTAAATGTGAAAAAAACACAACCCAAAAAACATCTCTCCTGAAGAGGGGGGGAAAAAAAAAAACCAAAAAAAAAAAAAAAAAAAAAAAATCCCCACCATTTAACATTGACTAGTAAACACTGATATTTTTAACCCCCCAAATAGATGTATAAAAACGTACATATAATTTGTTAGCTTTGATGCAAATTTTACATGGTAAGAAATGATAGTACAGTGAATAGTCAGCAAATGAACAGTTAGGTAAGACTGGACTAGGAATACAGACCTTTCTCAGCCAATGAGACTCTGTAGTTCTCCAAGTAAACAACTTTCAGCTTTGAACCCACAGAAAAGTCATTATTCACAATATCTGCAACAGCCGTGATGAGTTTAATGATCAGCTTCGCCATGTAGTATCCTGGAGCAGCCTTGGATATTATAAGAAAAAAAAAACATAGTTTTCCCACAACTTTTTTTTTCTAGATTACTATTTTACAAAAACCCATACAATAGGAATAGTTAGTCAATGTGCTGTCGTAAGGAGCTTTGTCATCTAAGGTGAAGAGGTTTAGGAACGACAGGTTGTCAAATCGTAGATTTTGAAGGATAGAGATGAATATTGTTATATGCAAAACCAGTCCAAATTTAGTAGCTGTGGCTCTCTGGATTCATTAAGAGGTAGGATAGTTATAGTGGGCTTTAAGAATCAGGATGGGGAAACTAGGCTCTTTAGTAGAAGTAAGTGATACAAAGAGACTGAGAAAACAAGACATCTAGAAGGTTTATATTATAAAAAGGACAGTCTACAAGAATTTTTAAAATTTTAAAAAGATGGATAATCCCTTTATTACCCATTCCCCAGTTTTGTATAACCAACACTGTTATAGCAATACACTACCTCTGCAGACTGCCCCCTTATCAGTTCTTTTGACAGACATGTTTTACCCAATCAGTGCCAACTCTTAAATAACTCCATGAGAGTGAGCACAATATTAGCTATACGATACATGAACTGTCAAAATGCACTGAGATAAGAGGCAGTTCAACGGCTTAGAAATTAGGATACGAGCCTACCTAGGTTTAGCTTTCTGCAAATACCAAGAAAGCAAATTTTATAAAAAGTGAATTGGAAAGTGTTTAAAATGAAATGCCCTAGCTGAATCATGAAAGTTTGATTTTGACTAGACTGTCCCTTTAAACTTCCAAAGAAGAAAAAAAAAAAAAAAAAACATTTAAACAAAACTTACTTTTCCTCCAATTATCACAGTCCGGGGAACGAAATCCATTTTGGGATTAGCTTTGAGACCTGTTTTGGAAGTTATAAAAAAAACCCCAACAATTTAAAGTTTGTTTTAATACCACTAGAATATTAAAACAAGTAAGGCTCTATAAATATGTACACTTCAAATTTATATTAAAAGCATTAGTGTACACAAGTGCATTTAAAAAAGGGACACTGAACTCACATTTTTTCTTTCATGATTCAGATAGAGCATGCAATTTTAAGCAACTTTTTAATTTACTCCTATTATCAATTTTTCTACGCTCTCTTGCTATCTTTATTTTAAAAGCAGGAATGTAAATCTTAGCAGCAAGCCCATTTTAGGTTCAGCACCATGGATAGCACTTGCCAATTGAAGGCTTACATTTACCAACCAATAAGCAAGCATAATCCAGGTTCTCAACCAAAAATGGGCCGGCTCCTACGCATCACATTCCTGCTTTTTAAATAAAGATAGCAAGAGAACGAATAATTTTTTTTTATAATAGGAGTAAATTATAAAGTTGCATGCTCTATCTGAATCATGAAAGAAAGAAAAATTTGGTTTAGTGACCCTTTAAAAGTATTACACAAAAAATACTATCCAAAACTTAAAGCAGCAAAAATGCTTAGAGTGACAGTTTAAGGCATACACACATGCTTTGTATGTCCCATGCTCCCACACAGCTAGGTGGCCTGTATAATATGAGTTGTTACGTAAGTGATGCAAGTATATTGCAAATTGAATGCGCATACATGCATTTCAGCTTTGACTAGAAGCAAACATTATGTCCCTTCAATTATAATGCATTTAATAATAAAATAAGTAATGCATGTAATACTGAGTGTTGTCCTTAACCAACCAGTGAACTTATGATATTCAGGTAGAAAACTGGATCACAATGGAAGTTTAGCCAATGTGCCAGCATTTTAGTCTCTAATTTTAAGGTTATTGAAAGTGGAGTAGTAATGCCACTGAACCCAAAATTTCTCTTTCGTTATTCAGATAGAGCATGCAATTTTTTAAAAATTTTTTTTTTTATTAAAGAGAGTTCAGGCATACAACATATATACAGTTACATATATATACTTCAAAATTACATAGAGTCATACGTA
Source organism: Bombina bombina (assembly GCF_027579735.1). NCBI lineage: Eukaryota > Metazoa > Chordata > Amphibia > Anura > Bombinatoridae > Bombina > Bombina bombina. The sequence continues at coordinate 139,115,892 of NC_069499.1, read as the reverse complement.
ATGGGTTTACAACGGATATTGAGTTGTCAACCAATGGAATACATTTGATTAAAACCTATGGTTATCACGCTTAATCATCAGATCTCTTCTCACTGCTTGTTACCCAAACTCTTATTTAATTTTGTTTCGTTTTAAGGGTTAGTTTAGTTCGAAAAAGTTAAAACATTAAATCCCTAACCCACCCAGCTATTAGAGCATGCAATTTTAA